>NW_021637139.1:0-68792 GCF_004799145.2 Neltuma alba | reverse complement strand
TAATAAATAAATATGTAAAATAAATCTTACATATAAAATAACGTTAACTTTCACGTTAGGCTCTATATTAAGGACACGAGGAGTACTAATTATATATCTTTCGCATAAGGATTAATCTGTTATTTTACCATTAATTAAAATAAACCCTCATTCTCCTGATGTCTCGTCGGTCGCGCCGTCTTCAAACTCTTCGGCCTCAGAACATCAAAACTGATACGCGAATGGACAAACTCTTCCTGTATTGAGCAACATCCAATTCCAATTAACGCATGTAACGGAGACGATAAATATGACCGGAGCAATAATTGTAATTAAGCTAAGCTATACTTTATTCCAGAAGCCTCCATATAGTCAATAACTTAACTGATGTGTAAATGGAGAAAATTTTTTTCAACCGCTACTTTTAAATCCCAAATGAAAAGAGGCGTAAAGAAATTTAATTTAAGCAAGACAACGAATGATATGTGCAAGCAAATTTAAGTCCAGTCATGAGTTTTGGCTACTTCAATGTAAATGTCTGTGCCATTATCTGATATTGAAGGTTTTTCCTCTTCAAAATCCATGTTAAATGGCTCGTAGTCAGTTGAATTGTGATCTAGAGTAGGAAATAGGCTCAATTTTCTTCAAGTGGACAATAATGGGGTTGAGAAGGAGGGTTTATTTTGATGATAAAATCACGATTTAATCCTTGTGTGCAAAATAATAATTAGTATAAAATCATCAAATGTCACGTAAGATGCCACATGACGTGCCACATATCTTCTAGTAATTTGACGTGACAATTTCCGTTAAAAAGATAATAGTAAAAAAAATAAAAGATTAGGAAAATTATTAAACTTTAAAATATTAGAAAGGTTATATGCAACTGACTCATAGTTAATGGAGCTTTTATATAATTTAGCATTTAATAAAATTAAAAATATTTCACTTCCATAATTTTTGACCCCATAGTTGTACAAATCTTTTAATTGTAACACAGCACAATTCAGGGTCTATTTGGATTGGCGGTAAAAAAAATAATTTATTCTTAATATGACTTTTTTAAAAAAATTAGATTGAATAAAAATTAGATTAGATAATGTGATTTATGTTTAGATTAGCTTTTATAAAAAATTAGTTTGTAAAGTAGAAAAGTTATTTAAATTATAATTGGATAAGTAAATTTAGTTTATCGAATGATCAAAATAGGTATGGCTTTTATTAAATAATAAAAATAATTAAAAATATGAATTTAGAAAATATAATAATTTTAGATTATTATAATAGGAAAATGTTATATTTAAATTAGAAATCATAGTAATATGAAATTTTTGAATCAAATAATATTACATAATTAATTAGATAATATAATCTGCACATTTATGTAAATATAAAATAAAATTAAAATTAAAAATTAAAAATATTATAAAAACTATGTTAAAAATTATTTTTACTTAAGATAATATTAAAATAAATAGTTAAAAACTAACTAGGAAGCAAGAAAAACATAAACATATGAGCAAAAATGTTTTTTGATTCCAAAACTATTTTTGCATAAGTTATAAATAAGTTTTAGATACTTTTATAATCATACTTAAAAAACAGCTTTTGGCCCATAAGTTAGATGGGCCAAAAGTGAAATCAAACACAATCAAAATTATTTAATGTAACTTTTAGTTGATGAGTAGATTATAAATCACTTTATAAGCTCAACCAAACAGACACTTAATTGTTCTTGAATTTTTTAACTTGATTGAAACTCAGTTTCTGATCTTTTCCTATTTAGTAAATTAATCATTGTTATACATAATTCAATCCCTCAACGTAACTATTACTCAGTATGACAATGACTAATAATTTAATAAATGGGAAAAAAATTATGAGCTAAGTTTTAATGAGGTTAAAAATTCAAAAACTGAGTGATACTAAATCATAGTTAAAAGATTCAGTTATCACTTATAACTGAATTAAAAGTTGAAGGAATAAAAGATTAATTTTCTCATCTTAATCTTAATCAAGATTCCACGAAATGTATTTCATAGTAGTTCTGATAATTGAGCTTACAATGTGTACACATATTTATTCATCCAGAGATGCATGCTTTTTTTGGTAGCAAAAAAGAAGTAGAACGCTGCTATTTGAAGAGGTAGTAATTAAAAGTAGATTATTTTGGTGTTTCTCTTGGTGATATATATATTATATATATATATATTAATGTAATATAGAATTAGCCGATGGTGGGTGGCTTGGCAACATTGAGGGATTCATCAACGTAGAGACGAACACGTTGGGCGTTGAAATCCATAGTCACAAAAGAATCAGGTGGCACCACTTGGATCACTGCTCTTTCCATCTCTTCCTTTATCTTCTTCTCTGCTTCTTCTGCTGTTACTCCCACCAGCTCTGGCCAACTTGTTTTGGTTGCCCTATTTTCCCCCAATACTTTATTGTAATTCCCTGTAGTTTCATATATCTTACATATACATATCACTGTTTGATATCCTTGAATTACCTTCAGATTTGTGCCGGTAATAAATTATTGTTTACATACATATTTCAAGAGATTTTGATTATAATATCAAGAGCGCAAATTTTCAATTCTTTTCAAAGAACACCGTACCCAAATATTTTGATATTTTTAAAATTCATTAACAGAAATTACAATTAGAGCTTAATTTATATATATATATATAACAATACTCCTCTGGTCCTTAATATAAGACCCATTTAACTAATTTGATTAAATTAAGGAAGTTAGGTAAGTTAGTTAATTATAAGAAATGTGACACGCTTTTCTAAAATACCATAATTATCTTTCTTAATAGCCCCTCTCTCTCTTCTACTTGATTATAGTTGAGAAAGTATCCATATAGGTAATTTAAAAAAAATGATAAATATGAAAAATGGGTATTATATTTAGGACCAAAATCAACTCAACAATTGGGTCCTATATTAAGGACCGGAGGAGTAGAATCTTTACGGATTAATCTAACAATATATGCATATATAAATTGAGCCATAGTATACGTTATACTACTTCTGGTCCTAATTATAAGAGCTAATTGACTAATTTGAGGAGATTAAGAAAATAAGTTAAGTTAGCTATTTGTAATAAATATGTGTTATCTTTCCTAAAATATTCTCATTAGTCAAGTGTATTGGCTAAAATTCCCATTATTAGAAGGACTACCTTGGAAAAAATTACATAAATATGAGAAACAAAGCGGATTGGAATCTTATATCTAGGATCAAACAAAAGTCAAACGAGGTCTTATATTAAGACATGAGGTAATATCAAATAAAAATAAGAAGAATAATGATTAAATAAAATAAATGAAGAGGGGAAACCAAATAGTTACTTGGCAAGGGCTGATCAGGCAGCTCTGGAGGAGGCTTAACTCCTTGATTCTCCTCTGCCATACCAAACACTTGTTAATGATGACGATGATCTGAAGATTATCTTTCAGGCAGCTGTTTGTGTGTGAATCTGATATGTGTTGAATGCCATTTGGCATATGCATATATGCATGGGATTCGACGGTGTTCCCTAAGCTAATTAAATGAGAGTCCTATTTAAAATTCATAAAATTCATATTTTTATCCATGGAATATACTACTACTGCCGGCTCTATGAAGGCCAATAATTTAGACTGGGCTGTGAGATGAAAGGCATTATTAATTCATTCACTTGTTATCGTGCTTGAATTACACTGTTTTTCATACAGTGGTGAATATATTTTGAAAAAAAAAAATGCTTCCAAATAGAATTTCTTAGTTATTAATAGTGTGTGGTTTGTAAATTAGATATAGGGAGATGGAGCTCATTTTCAAAGGATTAGCCTATTGTGTGCGAAAATTTCCTGAATTTATAAGCCCCTTCTCCCATATGGGTTATCCAATATGGAACTCATAGTTTGAGAGAGGAAGAAGAAGAGTATTTAATGAAAGACATTAAGAAAACATCAGATTATTTTAAAAATAGCAACAGAGTGATTAAATAATATGATGTGAAGAAGGAAGAGTATTGCTATACTGTAGAATATTTTCTTTGAATCCATCGCGGAAGACCTGGCATTTTATTTCCGTTTTACTTAGGGGATGAAGACATAGGCCTTGACTGGTTTTATAAGATGGGCATATTCTTACTAATCCACAGCAGCGAACGCATTCAATCATTGCTTTATCCAATTAAAAAAAAAAAGAAGGAAGAATTACAATCAGATTTTAAGGAAAAGATTTAATCATCTTAAAATCTATTAAGTAAAGAGTAAACAATAATAAATTTAAGAATAGAGAATGACAACAAGTTTCTGTTGATCACTTGTCATCAAGATTTTTTTGGTAATTAATTTTTTTTTTCTGGGGCTTTCCTGGTAATTCCCCGACAAAATATCACTTTGATATTTTTTTACCTTAATATACTAAACGTAAATCGAAAAGATCAATTTCAGATATTAAATTTCAGTCTAAGGCTGAACTACAGTAAATTAAAATTCATGGATAGAATGATAGTCAAGTCAAAATTATAAAAATTTAACTGATGAATTTCTCATTTTCTTCATTAACGGATGAAGATTAGAGACACGTCAAATATCTGTTATTGACAAACACCTCCCCCCCCCCCAAAAAAAAAAATCTTCGTCTTCTTTTCTGCATTTTGAAGAAGTTTGAGAGGAGAAAAAAAAAAAAAAATTGAATTAGCCCCAGTGAAACTCGGAATTCTGTAAAAGTTTACGTCGGGTCTGACCATATCCAACATATAAAAACAAAATTTGCCTTCACATGTTGAAATGACGCATTCCAAATCTATAAAAACAAACTAAAATTATGTGCTTTCAAGGACTAAAAGATTTACTAAAATCATTTTCTTTCGGCTACTTGTAATAAAAATACATAACACCACCTATACATAAGGTTCCATTTGATGATTTGACACACTAAGTACAACTGCGACGTTATAGATGCAATCCAAAAGAATTACGTATGTCCCGTTTTGTCAAGTTAACTGGCAATGCCGTGACACAAGCTCTTGGCAAAAGTATCCCGCACCACCCATTTTAACAGTTTTTATTGTTCACCAATATAGTATCCGTGCCAAAAGCCTCCTCTTTTAACCTGATGCCGTAGAGACAAAATATGACACGGATGAATTGGCTCATAACGAGAAGTTGTATCCCACTAAGTGAGGTTGGGTGTAGAATCTGACCAGTATGAAGACCTAACTAGAGGATGGATTGACTTATATAATCCGGCTAATCCGAACATCGATAATAGGGACCTTGGAAGATGAATCTGAGATTTCTAAAGCCTCTGCCAGAGACAACCTCCGATTCTTCCAAATCGCCTCTGCCCAGCTCTTCATCTTCTCTCCTTGAACTTTTCTGTTTTCTTGGACACTGAGTACATCACCATATCCACCTGCAACATTGGGTTCTAGTCAGTAAACAACTTCAGCTTCAATATTAGCAGTCATGAGGGTAGCCTTGAACGCCCTTCAGAGTGTCCAAGCACCCTATTTCCATTTACTTTCAAGTAAAGTCTGAGGATGCCCCTAAATCCGAAATGTAATATCAAGAAGAGGGGAAAAAAAAAAACTAACCTTAAATGAGACCGCTACTTCGTTAAGAATTTATAATAAATCATAGTTGGAAATATGCAGGTGTGCCTCATAAGATGATTAAGAAGTATTAACACTATAAAAGCATAATCATATTCTCTCCAATAAAATGTTTCCTACACTTTAACTCATAAAACTCGTAATGATATTTTAACAGTGCGATTCATTTTGAACCCTGTAAATGCACAGACACAGTCTAGTTATTAGCTACATCAGCATCCATAATAAACATGTCATCAATATTCAATATGCAAAGTAAAATCTATATGAAGTCATACTATTTATAAGCCATTAACAATGTGGCACATTTTAGATTCCATGTGAAGTATAGGCCCATAATATGGTTATCTTTATATCAGCATCCATGCCTGTTAGCATGACATTAAACATGAAAAGAGAAAAAAGAATCACAAAACTACCATTCATAATACAACTTAAAACCCAAGCTGAAACACGAGCACACAAAGATGTATACCTCTGTGTGCATGTGAAAGAGACAGTATTTGAAGGGGTGCTACAAGATGCAAGAGTACTTGTTAACATGCAAAGCTAACATTGAACACCATCATTTATTTGACTAGAACTAGAGGGTAGCCCATCATTTTGCACCAAGCCCAAGATGGGTTGCAATATTCATGGCTTATAAACAAACAATATGACTTCTAACACATTTATACTTTATACTGGTATATTGATTCTTCTTCACTTTGGTAACACTAGTTACACTATAATGAATCAAAGGGTCCATCTTACCTCTTGCAAGGGCCACTATATCTCCTCGATCCATAGAAGTCACAGCACCTACCCAGATAAAGCTCATTTTCAAATATATACATCATAAATGCATGTGTCTCGTGTGTGAGAGTGTGTGGGCACCAAACAAACCCATCAACATTACCTTCAGTCTCCAACGGTGGAGCCTTCAACAATTCTATAGCCCTTCTGTACAGCCCCTGTCAAAGGTTTCAAGTCTAATTACACCATAAATTACGAGCACAGCAGTTGGTAAGCTAACTAAGAAAAGATCTGCTAAAGTCCTCAAGGACGACTCCTTTACTTGTCAGACTATAAGACTCGCCTCAGCAGAAATTTGGTTTAAACTAAACCAGATTGAAGGTCACTCAATTTTTCAGTGACAAGACAAACTCTATATAAGCTAGCACATTGGGAGTAAAAGAAGACGGATTGATAATAGAAACTAAAACAGATGAAACCAACTCTGTAATAAAACTAAAGCAGACTGAAGCACCTCTGCCGAGGCAAGAGGGCTGTGCATGTGTCAAAAGAATGGCTCAATTAAAACTTTCAATTTCTTAAATCTCAAAAGTGAACAAGAACTTGGCTTTTGGAGGGCTCTTACCTCTTGAATCAAAAGAGAACTTGAACGCTCAAGCACTGCCTTCCGCCTAAACATGAGAGCTATGCAACTCAAGACAACCCCAATCTTGGGATGATGAGAGCCTACATTTATTCATCACAAAAGATTAGCAATAAACTTTACCGGTAACAGTCTTTCAAATAATTGCTATATAAAATTTGTACACCAAGTTAGATGGTTTTTAGCCCCATCAAAGGGATGTAGAAGGAGACCAAAAAAGAGTGTCAAAAAAGTTATCAAACAGGATCTCTTGGTGAATGATATATCTCAAGAGATGACTGTTGATAAAACACAGTAACATCATGTGATTAATGTACCCAAGCTCATTTAGTGGAATAAGGCTTGTTATTGTTGTTGTAATTGGATACAACAATTTAAAGGACAGATAACTAACCAAAAGATTCCTCTGCCTTTGTCAATGCCGTTGTCAATAACTCCTCTGCATCACCAAAGTTACTGAAATTTAGATAGCAAGTATTAGTAATACCCCAAAAAGTTATAAGACTAGAAAATTGTAGCAGAAGAAAAGTATTATTGAACTTACCCCATATGTGATTCAAGCTGCCCCAAAGCACACATGGCCCCCAACATTAAACCCTCTGAGTTCATGTTACCAGCTGCTAAGAGAAAAGGGTTCCCAAAATCTTTATTCTCTGAACCTCCATCTATGACCTTTTGATAAACCTCCTTTGCCAAAGAAAAGTTCTGTTTGGCATGTACAAATTCCCCATATGATAGAGCGACACTGCCTATATTTTCAAATATCAATTTGGGACGGATAAATGTCTGACATAGTGTCTGATAAAACGAAAAGTACCATTGCATAGTCTGACATCAGGAGGACCTTGAAAGAATGCTTCAGCTGCACCAGACGCACAAGGTGTACTTAGATATTAAAGGATGAGTGGGATAAATAATCAAACGGATAATAACAAGAATTTAGAAGTACCTGACTCAAGATTGCCATTGACAAGTTCAACAAACCCTTTTACTGATTTTGCACGAGTAGTTAGAGTCTCAAAATCTTTGCCATCACACCCTGCTTCATGTTTCTCCATGAGCTCTAAACATTTATCTGCGAGCACTGATGATTTATCATCCTATAGGGGAGAATTTTCTTCAAATAAATATGAGTATTACTGGGAGAAATAAGTAGATATTTTGCAATGTGTTAGCAACCAACCTGGCCCAGCTCTAAATGCAGACCTACCAGAGCTTCGAAGGCAGCAACTACAACAAGAAAGCCAAGAGTACCGTTAAATTATGGGCACTTCTTATAAAGATATCAAATTGGAAAAGCAGATGCGCTATTATTATGAATGTAAATTCACCTCTCACTCCCAGGAAAGAACTGGTCAATTGTTGAACACTACGGAGCTTCTCGATTGCATCATCAGAATCACCTCTAAGAAAAATTAAACAAGATAAACTTTCACAAGCTTAACAATCTATCAAACAGAAATTATGCGCCAACATGGGGTTTGTAATGTCAGGAAGGAAGGAAAAAGTCACCTTTCAGACAACAAGGTAGACATAGCTAGTAACACCATTCCTCTTGAGTTTTCATCAGAGGGATCTTTCCTTTCACATGAGAGAGTCGAAAGGCACTGTTCCAACACCAGCAGGCCTTGTGCATACGATTCAGCTACATCGACACCAATCACGCCAGAACAGGAAAAAAAAAAAAAAAATGTAAACCACAAAACTCAACTCAAAGTGGGTAATTGGAAAACAAAGTTGGAAGAGCTTAGAAAACCATATACCTGTTTTCTGAGACCTCGCATGAGACAGAGCATAGTTGATCATCTGAATAGTAACGGGGTTTGCCAAAGAACCATCCGAACCATTGTGGAATAGCCTAAATCGTGGTGCGGATGAGACAAGATAAGGCTTGCTATATGAAATGAAGGCTAAATTGGAAGTTCGAGCAATAGCAGAAGAAGCTGTTGACAACTTAGCAGCCAGGCGAATCATCATTGCTTCAGTTCAGTGTTGTTGCTAGTCAAGACCTCAAGAAACCCTATGGAATGGACAGAGGGTAATTCAAAATGCTCAATAGAGTTCAGATTCAAGAGTGTGAATAGAAAACGCTGTTCGTTGAGGATGTCGACGATAATAGAACCCAGGTACTCAACTGATGAGTGAGGACTTCCAGCTTGATCTCGTTGATCAATATACTAGTCGAGCTCGCACCTCGCAGGAAGTGGCAATGAGATGTGTTGGTTTTTTTTGGGATGGTGAGTGATTAAAGAATCTGTTGGGAGTCTCCCAAATTGCTTAGCCCAATGGGCTTCCAGTAATATCAGCCCAACCCACAAAAGAAATGGACTAAATAAAGGTGGATTGGATTTTAGTTTTCTAGGCTTAAATTGGGGAAAATCAGTCATCATCATTAGCAGAATTTATCTGGGTCCTTATAACAGCAACAATTAGTTCTTGTACCATTACAACTTTTTCCAAGCATAGTGGAGCCAGACCTATTCTTCAGTGGCATATGGCTCCGATATATTTTTTGCTCCTCCAAGACCTTATCTTCATATGTTGAACAAATATGTGGGCAGTTTATTTTTATTAAAGTACAAGTATCCTCTTATTAGAAGCAATATTATTCGATGCACTGTTTAGCACTAATATAAGCACATCTCCAGCAGAGATTCGAAACTTGGTTTACCATGCTGTGAGGGATTAACCCTTCAACTAGACCTAACTCTGGTTAATAAATACATGGGCAGTTTATTTCGAAATTCATGGAATAAAGGTACAGAGACTTATCTTCTCACTATGATGTCTCGTGATAACTTATCTTCTCGATGTTTGCAATTATAATGCTTAAAAAAAGAGTGGTGGATTATACTTGTCGGGGGAATTCATGTGGAATCACCCAAATAATAGTGCATATTCACCCATAAAAAGGCATAGAGAGGAATGCTCAAAAGTATACTCAGTTTCGTATTAGGAACCTATACTCCCATCAGAATCGTGATTTTAATGATTACTAACATGAAACCAAATTGAAGCCAAATTGCGTGCCAAACAAAAATAAAGGGTTATATGTATAGGATGACGCTATATCTCTCTTTTTGGAAAACTGAGTTCAAAAAATGGTTGTAAACTGGAGTATCTGGCAACAGAGATTGTTTATCGTCCTACTTATTATGGACTGCCTATAATTTCACTGTGGGTTTGGAATTCAAAGGAGCTAATTACCTAAAGGCAATCCGTGATGAACTTTTAGATTGGGATATTGGGTTATATGATAGGGACGATTGATGACAAAAATATGCTGTGTTCTTTTTCTTAAAAAAATGGCTCAGCCCCTCATCGATGGCCAGCAGCCACCGCTGGCTGCTGGCCACCGGTGTGGTGGCTACCAGTAGAGTTTTTTGTCACAGTTTTTTTTTATATGAGAGAATATTGGTTCAAAGTGACATGAGTGGGATTTGATCCCATAACCCCTTGGCTATTTGGACTAACAAAAAAAAAAAAGATGACCATTGGGTCATAAAAAACTTCTTAACCTTATAATGCAAACAAAAATATAAGTTCACTCTTTTATTATGACTCCAACCTATGACAACAATTTACTTGAGGATGACAAGTCTTAATTGAGAAATAACAAGTCTAAATTTGATATTAACAAAGCAACTTTTTTCTAATACATAACAAGAAGTAACATGTACATTAATTAAAAATAACCATAATTTATTTGAAAATGACATGTCTTTACTAGAAATGACAAGTCTAAATTTGAAATTAACAATGTGTCTTTTTCTAATACATAACAAGAGATAACATATACACTAATTAAAAATGACTATAATTTATTTGAAAATGACACATCTTTATTGCAAAATGACAAGTCTAAATTTGGTATTAACAAAGTAGCTTTTTCTGATACATAATAAGAAATAACATGTATATTTCTAAATAAATTGTTGTCATTTTCCACTAAAGACATGTTATTTTCCAGTAAAGACATATCATTTTCAAATAAATTATGATCATTTTTAATTAATGTACATGCTATTTCTTGTTATGCATCAGAAAAAGACACATTGTTAATCTCAAATTTAGATTTGTCATTTTTCAGTAAAGACGTGTCATTTTCAAATAAATTATGGTAATTTTTAATTAATGTACATGCTACTTCTTGTTATGTATCAGGAAAAGTTGCTTTATTAATATCAAATTTAGATTTATTATTTCTCAATTAAGACTTGTCATCCTTATGTAAATTGTTGTTACGGGCTGGAGTCACAATAAAAAAGTTAACTTATATTTTTGTTTGCATTATAAAATTAAGAAGTCTTTGATGGCCCAATGATTATTTTTCTTTTTGTTGGCCCAAGTGGCCAAGGGATTGTATGATCAAATCCCACCACTGCTACTTTGAACCAATGTTTTCCCATACCCAAAAAAATATGTGACAAAAAACTGCACCGGCAACCATCACACCGGTGACCGTGATAAGGAGAATTAATCTATTGAACATCAATGCCTATAACAACTAGTCCTCGTACAATTAGAACTTTTTCCAATCATAGTGAAGCCAGACCTATTCTCCAGTGGCATATGGCTCCGATATATATTTTGCTCCTTCAAGGCCTTATCTTCATATGTTCAACAAATATATGGGCAGTTTATTTCGAAATTCATGAAATAAAGTTACGGAGACTTGTCTGCTCACTATGATGTCTCATGATAACTTATGTTCTCGATGTTTACAATTATAATGCTTAAAAAAAGAGTGGTGGATTATACTTGTCGGGAGAATTCATGTTGAATCACCCAAATAATAGTGCATATTCACCCATAAAAAGGCATAGGGAGAAATGCTCAAAAGTATACTCAGTTTCGTATTAGGAACCTATACTTCCATCAGAATCATGATTTTAATGATTAATAACGTGAAACCAAATTGCGTGCCAAACAAAAATAAAGGGTTATATATATATAGGATGACGCTATATCTCTCTTTTTGGAAAACTAAGCTCAAAAAATGGTTGTAAACTGGAGTATCTGTCAACAGAGCTTGTTTATCGTCCTACTTATTATGGACTGCCTATAATTTCATTGTGGGTTTAGAATTCAAAGGAGCTAATTACCTAAAGGCAATCCGTGATGAACTTTTAGATTAGGATATAGGGTTATATGATAAGGACGATCGATGATTAGCATTTGGAAACTGGCACTTGCGAAATGTAGCAATATTTTTTTTATTTTGAAGAACATTTTCTTTGAAATTTAAAGTAGAATCAACAAGGGAAAAAAAAAACTCTTTAAGAAATTAGATGTGTCTGGACCTCGAAAGGGTCTAAAGAATTGTTTCGAAGCCATCATTGGCTTAACCTCTATATATATATATATATATATATGTATGTATGTATGTATGTATGTATATGTATATTCGTACAGCTTATGGCTTTCGAATTAAGTGAGGAACAAGGATGTGTAATTATTGGTTCGTCAACGCCCAGAAAACACAGAGCGCAGATGAATGCGTCACAGTCACTATGTATTATTCTTCCCATCATTAGTATAAGACTTTATTAACTAATTTGAATAGATTAAGAATGTTAATTAAATTAGTTAATATGATATTTTTTTTCTTAAAACACCCTAAATATCTTTTTTAATTCTTTTTTCCTTTCTCTTATTTGATTATTGTCAATAAAATATTTATAAGGTTAATTTAAAAAAAACTGATAAACATGTGAATTAAGATTTATATATAAGATCAACATCAACTTTCTAATTAGAGTTTATATTACTGATTGGACGAGTGCTATCGAGATTTCAGATCAAAACCAGACATTGTCTCTCTCATGATCTTTCAGAAGACCTATATATTACCAGGTTGTGCCCCGACAAGTTAATTTCGTCACGATTGCGCAGGGGTCGGTCGTTCATCGTTGTGGGACTGTATGTGAGAAAGCAACCTTATACGCGTTAATTAGTTATACACGCCTATATATGCATGTCCTTATAGTTGTTCGTTGATTAACCACAACAATTAATTAATTTGTAACCTCTCTCTTCATTTGGCTAGCTCACCAATTTCTTTCTTAAGAAAATAGAAACAGTTATCTTTTTTAAATGTGTTATAAATTGAATTTTATCCCTGCAAATACCCTCGACTTAATGTTAATGTTTAAATTTCTATCTTGTATTTAATTATTTTTAATTACTATCTTCAATTTAATGTGAAAGGTATTTAGTGTTTCATAGAAATTTTTTTTTTGTATATTTATAATTTAAACCAAAACAAGCCTCAAGACTAATATATGGGTGGGAGTAATTAGCAAATTCTTAAATTCAAAGTTATTTTTATATTTTTTTTCAAATGAAATGTTATTTTATGTGCGTTATTATAACCTCTTTTTTTTTTTTAACGTAAGCTATGACAACATGCTGGATCCAACATTATTAACTTTTTATGCAAAAAGCACACCAATATATCCAAAATTGTTCTCACCACCTCCACAATTCATACTATGGTTTTCTTCATGAAATCTCGCTTTGACCCCCTCGTATGAATATCAGACACATTAGTCAATTTCTTTTTTCGGCCGAAACACATTAGTCAATGAGTAGTTTCTCGTAAAACTGTCTAACCTAACTTGATTCCTTACAAGTACAGTGTTTTCAATTGAACGAATTATAAAATTGTCTACTTCATTCAATTCTTTATGAATAATTTTTTATATTATCTCCTCTCCGAAAATAAAATCATTATCAATAACATTTTTTCATACCAAACTAAGAATAACCTATCCGTGAAAGATCCGTATTAATAACAGCTTTACTTATTCAAGGCAATTAAAATTAGGTCCATCTAACTAATAAAATTTTTAATTTAGGACTTTTCAAAGATTTTTTTTTTTTGAGTTAAAAGGTAAGACACTAAGACATCCACAATTTTTTATTATACTACCAAGTAATACTCGCTTTTTTATTACTTAAGCTGGTTCCTGTAAAAGTAATATTTACTTCTATTCTTGATATAAAAGGCTAGCTAACTAATTTGAAAATATTACAGAAATTAGTTATGTTAGGTACTTATAATAAATTGGTATTATTTTTTTAAAAATATCTTTATTAATCATACACATTAAGATAAAATTCTTTAACATGTGTAACCACTGTTCGGACTATTTTGAGGAAAAAATAAATAAATATAAGAGATAAAATCAATTGAGATTTTATATTTAGAATCAAATTGAATATCTAATTAGCTTTTATTTAAAAACCAAAGGTATATTCACTTTTTTTTTAATATAAATTGTATATCCATTAATCACAAAAAAGCAAAATCAAGGTTGAGTAGAAAAAGGGATCTTCTTTCATCATCATCCATATCTCATCAAGACAGATGGGATATGATGATCAAAGATGCAATAATTCTCTTGCACCCTATGTGATAACTTGGCAAGATGATTAGTCACAGAATTATTGTCTCTATGAGTGTAATAGACAATCACCTGCCAATCTTTACACAAAAGTAATCTAGTTTCATCAACAAGATCCTTTAAAAGAGTGTGTAGGATCACAGTCCCTATGCAAATAATTAATAACATCAATACAATCAGAGTAGACAAAAACATTCTTATAGTTTCTGTATCAGCACAGATTAAGACCATGAATAATTGCTATAAGTTCCGCGGTAGCCAGAGACACCGTGGTAATCTTGCAGTTAAAATCACATATCCTCCTATCGTTTTTATCTCTAGGCACACCTTCACATCCACTCTTTCCTCTTTCAATAACAGAGCCGTCCACTTCTAGTCTTATTGCATTATTTGGAATGAGCACCCTCACTTCTTCCTCTATTTGGGCTGTGTTTGGGTGACACCCCAAACCATGGTTTGGGGAATAAATCACCCAAACACCCACTCAAAAACCAAAATCATGGTTTTGGAAAAAACAAAATTTTTTACTTTTGAAGAAAAAAGGAAGAGTGTGAGAACCTGTAGGATATGTATCTTGTTATTTTTTTTATAAACATATTTAATCTTATATTTTATAAATATATATACATATTAATTAATTATTAATTATATTATCTTATCTATTATTAATTATGTTAATAAAAAATATATTATTAACAATTTTATTCCTTCAAATTAAAATATATCATAAAATCTATTTTTTCTGTAATTATCATATTAACTTATGTCTTTTTTTTTTTGTAATTTGTACATATAAAAAGTGCTTCTGATAACAACTATCCAAACACTCTCACTTCTCAAAATCACTTTTTCATAAAATCTATTATTTCCAAAATCTATTCTTCCCAGAATTTATTCTCCAGAATCACTTTTCCAAACCATAGTTTGGTTTCATCCAAACACGCCCTTGGACAGTATTGTACCAGTTGCTTCTTCTCAGAAGCTCTTGGTCTGCAACTACTCTGAAGAGGCTGATGGGTAAGCTTGTTTCTACTCCAAAAAGGTAGTACTCACTTTCACTTTCAATCAATCCAAGCACACTACATTTTTTTTTTTTCACATTTTGAAGAAACTTTTGTATCCATTACTCTACCAGGAAGCCGTATGCCAGCTTTGTGCCAACATTTCAAATCTTATCAACTAAGATGCTACAAAAAGAATCAAGTTGGATTGAGGGGGAAAATAATTAATTTTGTAAGTAATGCAATCTCAAGGGAAAAAAGACCCTAATTTTAATCCATTGAGGTCACCTCTGACGACGTCGTTTTTCATACTTAAATATACAACTCAATCCCACCAACACCTCCACGATGGCCGCCTCCGCCTTATCCAAATCTGAGTAATGCAAAGTCTGCAACAACAGCGTCGTCGGCTTCCCGTCGTACCTCTGCTTCTCCATACTCCTCTCCGCCTGCCACCTTGTCGTATCACGCGCCACCGGCGTCAGCCACTCCATTATCTCCTCCACCGCCTCCCGCCATCCCTCCGCCGGGGACCGTCCGTCCCCTCCCTCCTCCCACTCCTCCCCCTTCAACCACTGTCCCCTCATCTTCTTCCTCACCTTCTCCTTTAGTCTCTCCGGCAGCATTTCGTACAGCGCCTCACGCTCGCTCTCTCCTATACTCCCTGGCGAGTGTAGGCAACGCTCCGCGAACATAATCACGCTCGCGTATCTGAACGATAGCCCCGCCCCTCCAACCGTCGACGGCGACGCCATCTTCAATACTCTGTTGCTTTTCGCGATTTCGTCATCTTCATCGGGGACGAATCGAATCGGTCCCGATTTGTTTGTCTTCGAGATGGGACCCGACTTGGAAACACGATTGGTCAGGCAGCAATTGGTTTGGTATAATTCTCGGTGTTCAAGGAGGCAATAGCAGTCGCCGAAATTTTGGTCATTCGTTGGAAGACCCGAAATGTAGGGTTCGAAAACGGAACAAATTCGGGCATAGATGATGAAGACGATCCGAACCATGAGTCTTACAGCCTTGTCGAATGTTTGATTCCATAGCGACAGCTCCTTGTAACGCCTCACCTGCTTTCTCTGAAATGCAATTTGATCGCACAAAGTTTGTATGTTCACTTGATGTCTGTAACCAAAGTTTTTACAACCCAATGCTTTCCAGTGTTGCACTTT
Source organism: Neltuma alba (assembly GCF_004799145.2). Taxonomy (NCBI): domain Eukaryota; kingdom Viridiplantae; phylum Streptophyta; class Magnoliopsida; order Fabales; family Fabaceae; genus Neltuma; species Neltuma alba. Next base: position 52,233 of record NW_021637139.1, on the reverse strand, counting down.
CTTCTCCGAAGCTTCCATATCGGCGAGACACACCATTGCGTCGTGAAGTTTCGCGGTGGCCAAGACCAACTTCTCCATCTTCTCAACGCTCTTCAGTACACTTCGGCTGCCGAATTGGAGCTTTCTAGTGTTGATCATTCCGGCTTTTAGATCGGCGTAGACAAGATGGAACTGGTTGAGTCCAGGATCAGAGCATTTCCGGCCCAACTGTGAGACAGTGGCTGCGGCGACGTCGAGCTCCTCGAGGCGTTCGGCGCAGGCCAGGTTGAGGAGGAAGCATTCTTGCTTGGAGTTCAAGTAGACGACCCCTTTAGAGTTGATAGTGTGGTTGCAGAGCTTTGAAACCTCAGCATCGGTAAGGGAGTTATAGAGTGAGACGAGGCGGCGCATGGTGTTGGCCGTATCAAAAGCAAGTATCTCAAGGGTGGCCGCCGGTGGCCTGTGGTGGAAGAAATAGTAGCGCTCAACCACCATGATTGTAACTTCAACTGACACTAACCACTTCTAAGGATCTACTGGCATATATAAATGAGATCTTTCTCAAGAGAAGTAGTAACCTAACAAGTGACAAGCTTTTTTAATTAATTTTGTAGTTTTGTTTGCTTTGTGAGAGCATATGGAAGAGAGGGTTCTAGGGTTTATAAATGAAGGGCGGTGGAGAGTAGAGAGTTACATATATATATATGGCATATGAATGGATAGGAAGCTGAAGATTCCAGGGGAAAGAACGCGTTTGGACAGGGGAGATTCAAAGGGATATCAACCAAGTGATTAAACAATTATGAAAAGATAGAAACCAACAATGTAGACAGTGGGTGTGTATAGGAATAATACCATAGAATTTCTTTGTCCTTATATTATATCCGTTTGCTCCAACCTTTGACCATCTGTGCTTTCGGTTTTCTCTTTTCACAGGGACTTCGTAGGAGCGGGCCAGGAAAGGCAGAGGAAAGTGTGGGCGCTGTATTTTTTTCTAATTTGTCGGAGAGCAGCAGCATATATCATAATCATAAATATATAATTAAACTGCACCCTCATTAATCCTAGTTATCTCTGCAAAAACCCAAAAAAAGAACGAAAAGAAAAATTAATTTACTGGAATGTACGTAGGTCGTCACGTTTTTAAAAAATTAGAGCTCAACCGTATTTCGGGAATGATATGTGTTTAACATCAAATATTTTTTCATGTGGCTTTAATGATGCAAATTGATTTTCATTGCTAAGAGATAATCCAAATTAATTTTAAAAATATTATATAATCGACAACAATATACTGTAAAAGCATAATTAACATGACATAAATTATCCTGTATGAGATATATGCACGACAATTGTTATCTTTATTCTATTTAAGTACTAATAACTTCTCCTTCTTTTAATATGTCAAAATGTCAAATTTTTTGACATGGTCAAAAAAATTTTCTTGGAGAAAAAAAGTCAAAAAATTTTTTGGCCACGAGTCAAAATATCAATTATAGTTTCAAGAGACGATCGACATTGGACACGCTTTCTTGTGAAAATGGAGATAATTGTAAACATAGAAAATTATTTCCATTTATTCAATGTAGAATATCAATTAGTCAAGGGATGAGGAGGAAGATTATCTGTGTCGGAATTTTTTTTTTTTTAAACTTCCTCCTTCAAACACGTGTGATGTTTTGAACGTTAATTTATTTATTTTTCTGAGCGTCATGTATTGGATCAAAATATCTGGAGGGAAAAGAAATCTCAAAACAACTTAGTTAATTAATTAGTACTAGTAATTAAGAACAAAATATGTTAACGGTAAATCTTAGCGAAACAAATCAGTGTTAATTTATAATTTATAATGATGAGTCACGAGTTTGTACGGGAAGATGAACACTGATCTAATTCTAACGTATGATTGAGTCAAACAAGAAACAAAGAGGGGCCCATCTGCTTTTGTTGGTTCTACTTGGGGACTCGGGTTCAATGTCGCAGGTCGAAGCAACACGTACCCACGATGAGACCGTTTTCACACTGATTCAGTTGGTGCAGAGTGTGAACGCAAGAAATTAAGAAAATGTCTTGTAGCAATGATTTCTAGTGGGACCTTGACTTTAGGCCCCTTACTTGTGAGCATATGAAATTCATCTATTTTACATATCACGCGATTTAGATAAAAATATTTCTTTTCTCTATTTTTTAGTCATACTACCAATTTTTTTACAATCTACCATTTTATCTTTCATAGATTATTGTGTAAATTATTATTTTTTCTGAAGAATATCTATATTACTCATAAGTGCAAATTAATGAAAGTTATAAAAATCTTAAGACAGTAATAAAATTTAAATTTTTTCTTAATTCTAGTAGAATATACTTAAACTGATTTATAAATAGAATCAAATTAATACCACATGATTATGCTGCAATAGAAATTTTATATTTTATATTAATATGAAAACACACATATCAAGGATATATCATTTATAATTTTTTACATTAAAATCATGACAGATACAAATATTCAACTTCAGAATTCACATATAACTTTTTTTTTCCAGCGCACAATTCACATATAGTACGGACCTTATAATTTTTCTATTTTGAATTCTTTTTCACTAATTTTTTATAATGCTAATAATTTTTTTTGCATTCTCATTTCAAAATTTTCTTTTGGTTTATATCAAGATGACAATCACTTTAAAACTTTGATTTTTATTTTAAAATGACAAACGCGTGGTTTCCTATAGTTAAGAAAGTGTGATGCAGATCCAGAAATACTATCGTTCTTAGGCATTGACGTTGTGACACCTTAGCGTCTTGGACTGAGTCAAGAGACGTTTTCATGATTGAAAGTCACGCTTGGACTCATTACCACTTTACCCGCAATGCATCTATATCTAATTATCTATACATTCTTTTTCTTACGTTTAATAATTCATTTGATTTTTATTTTAATTTTAAATATAATATTTTAATTCTTTTTATTTATTATATTTATTATTTTTTTAAAATAATCTTTATAATAATAATAGTTCTAACTAACACATTTGATTAGCAATGATACTTTAGGAAAGACAATACATATTTATTATAAATAACTAACTTAAATAATTTTTTTAATATATTCAAATTAGTCAACTAACTCTTATATTTAGGACCAGAGGTAGTAATACTCTTTGTAATTCCTAATATAAAAGCTAGATATAATACATTAATTTGTAGATATTAAAAAAACTAATTAAATTAATTATTTGATAACATATATATTAGTCTTTCTAAAATATCTTATTTAATTATTTGCATTGGAACTAGTATTTTATGAAAACTTTGTTAATATGTGCAATCAATATGCATAGCTTGAGGAAAAAATTATATATATTAACTTGAGAGACTTTAGAACTAAAAGAACTAGTATTTAATTTCTAACATATTTGAGCAAAGTAGCTTCGCTGGTTGTTAGTTAAATTTTAACGTGCCAATATCATTGACTCTTAGTTTGGATGGGAAGAAAATTAGACAGAAAATAATACTAAGAGTTTTTTTATAAAAAAAAACTGTCAAAGTTTTCCTTTGTAGCATTATCTTCTTATTTTTCTCCAATTTTTCCTACGTCCAAAAAGCCTGATCAGTTACACACACACACAACCTCATTGGGGCCGAATTTAATTAAATTTTTTTTTTTCAAAAGGAACCAAACCAATTTAATTCTTGCTTCATATGCAAGGAAACAGAGATCAGTCAAGTACGTTCCGAGGAACAAAACAAAGTTTAGGTGAATAAATATTTCACGAAGACTTGACCTTGAAGATGATCCTTTCTTGATTGATTGATCAATTAGGAATTAACTTAACCAGGAAGGTGGTGATAGAAAATCAAGTTATAAAAAAATCATGAAAAAGTTGGTGGAAAATGATGGGGCCGCAAGGTTTATTATTATAATATTAAAGACGGAATTATTATTAAAGAGTCTGAAACAAGTTCATTAACAGAACGCGCTTCGCCTTGGATTCTTAATGGGGCAATTAATTAAAAATTTTAAAAAAAAGAGACTAGATAAGGACATGAAGACCCCCAAAGAAAGAACGATGATGGGGGCTGCTGAATTAGTATTGTTTATATATTAAATTAATCATCCAGTTGGCATTATAGTATCACAAATCCAAAATCATCATGACTATGATTGTACTCTTCTGGTTCTAAATATAAGACCCATTTTGTAACATACATTACATTAGAAAATAGGTTTTATATTTAGAATTGGAGAGAGTATATATTATTTCAATTCAATTTGTCCTTAACATATACAAGTGAAGGCTTACAACTAGATAAATGTCTAGCACAAAGCGTTGCATGCACATCAAAATCCAATTGAATAAATAACGTCCCTCTCTGTGTCTTCGTTTCTCATTCTTAGAATTCTCCTTGATCTTATCAAATTATTTATATTCTTATATATTCCGGTCCTTAATATAAGAGCTTATTTGATTTTTATTTTGGTCTTAAAAATAAGATCCCAATTCACTTTATCTCTTATATTTATCTACTTTTTCTAAGATAGTCATTATAATAAGAATAGTCTAACCAATACACTTAATTAGTAATGATACTTTAGGAAAGACAACACTTATTTATTACAAATAACCAACTTAACTAATTTTTTTAATTTACTCAAATTCGTCAACTAGCTCTTATATTAAAGACCAGAGATAGTATTAACTTTATCACAACATTTAAGAAAGAGATACGGATGAAAGTACATTTAATAATATTACAATTTGAATGGTTCAGATTTTATATGTTATAAAATTATGAATAAACTATTAATTCTTTTAATAAATAAATAAAGAAAATTAAACTACCAAATTTGAGCCATTGTAATTTAAAACAATAATAAAAAATATTTTATAAAACTATTTTATATAATATAAAATCTAAACTGTTCAAATTGTAATTTTAACAACTGAGATGAGAAGCGAAGGGAAATGAAAAGAAAAGAAAACAAAGAGACCTCTTCTTAAAAAGAGATATACAAAGAGAATCATGGCTTCATCTTCATGTGTTTGATATGCAGTAGTTAAGCTACGACTTCAAAAATTTTAATATTTATTTTATTCAAAATTATACTCTATTTGATTCTAAATATAAAAACTAATTGAAAGATTTGATTTAATATTGAATGTAAGATATTAATTCACTCTGTCTCCTAAATTTATAATATTTTTTTTAATCTATCCCTGTTAATTACATATATTTAAGAGGATTTCTATCAATGACTGTACTGATTAATATTTATAAATTAGTTATCTAACCTCTCTCTCTATACATAAGACGTGAGAGAGTAAAATATTTTGACTATTTTGTGGTCTCTTGTTTTAAAACATTTTCATTTTTAGGTATTTAAAATTAAGCAATATTTTATTTATAAATATTTAGATGCCACTTCACTTAAAACCAGCATCCTTGTAGCGCCCGTGATTTTGAAAACCCAGTTTCAATTGATTTGGTCACTTTGACCCCTTTTCTTTTGTACCGCGTTCTACCAAACTTTCAATATAAATTTTTCTACTTACCAAATATATTTTTAACCAAAAAAATCTTATTTTTCGCTGTAGCTACCCCCCCCAAAAAAAAAACTAAACACAATTAACAGTGGAATCCTTTTCCACTAATTTTTGTGTCGGAAACGATGTGTTTTATGCTTCATAAATAAATATTACACTTATTTTCTGGCTTGGTCGATTTATGTTGTAATAATTTTGGTTAAAGTATATATGTTTGATGCTTTAAATTTGTATTAAGTTTCAATTTACTTTATTGAATTTATAAAATATATTTTTAGCCTATCATTTTAATACTGTTAGTCTTATTTAACAGAAAATATTAACTCAGCATATTTAAGTGGTAATTATGTAATTCAATGTATGTTGACAAAACATGGCATGTATTAAACTAATATTTAATTACATAATTACCATTATATTTCTCTATATAAGTCACTTGTACCTCATGTTTGCATATTAAGGAATGTATTAAACTAATAAAATTTATCAATAAAAGTTGATTCAGTTAATAAGGATTCGGCTTATAACCTACCAAGTTGTGAGTTTAACTTTCACTATCAATATGAGAATCTTGTTAGTTGTAAGTGAGCAATATGTAAATACATCTGAAAGTAATCTTTGAGCCTAAAGACATGTCCTAGCTTTAATAAACCTCCAAGACGTAACTCAGTTAAACAATTCTATAAAAAAAGTGATAAAATTTTTCACATTTGCTCCAATAAATAAAAGATGTTGAAAAAAATATATATTGTAATTTATCTATTTTTTTAATTGTGTTGATCAATATAGAAATAATCTTTTTCCTATAACGGACTTACATATAGGAATAGTGTCATATCATTTAAATATGTTGATATATCATTCGCCGTTAAATAAAGCTAACGATATTAAAATGGAAGACTAAAAATACATTTTGTAAATTTGAACCACCAAACTAAAATTTGATGTAAATTTAGAGGACAAAAATGCATACTTCGACCAATAAATTTTGAGTTAAGTGATGTTCGAATCAATTACAATTGAGAAGCATCGAAACATAAAAAAAATCTAGTGGCTGTATATGCTTTAATAATTAAATCTGTAAATAATTAATGAACAAGGCAAATCATATGGGTCATATCACCAAGATTCTGAAACATTTAAAATTAGTCTCGATGTCTTGCACCACACACAGCTCGTGAAAAAAGGCTCAAGTATTTTTGTAATATAAATCAAATCAACCTTTAATGGTGTTTACATTTGGGATCATGACAAACTACAGGATGAGAACACGAGATTTAAAATTAATTAAAACGGGGCACAGACATGACTAGAATGATTTTTGGGAGGGAGGGGTCATTTATCACCGAGTCAGCAGAACTTTATTTGTAGTCTGGTGGTCTTAACTGAACCCTATCAAAATTCAAGCACTTTGTTAAATTCTTGGATTGAATGTGTCATTTTCGCGTTTGGACTTTTTAGCCCCTTTCAACGTAGCGTCCTTAACTCGAACTCATTCTTCCTTCAAACTCTACTTCCCTCTCCTTTCTGCTTTTCACACGTTGATTTTACGTGTGGCTGAGGGCATAATAGAGAAAGAATTGGGGACACACTCTTCTAATTGTCTAAAACCACATGGGCCTACACTTCACATAGTGTTAATAAGAATAGGAAAAATTAATGTGCATTTTCATATATAAGCAATATAATACTCATCCAGTTCTTAATATAAGACTCAATTGTTAAGTTGGTTTTGATCCTAAATATAAGACTCATTTATCATATTTATCAATTTTCTCTAAATTACCCCTATGGATACTCCCTCAACCATAATCAAGTAGAAGAGCGAAAGAAGGTATTAAGAAAGATGATTATAGTGTTTTAGGAAAAATGTATCACATTTTTTATAATTAATTAACTTACCTAATTTCCTTAATCTAATCAAATTAGTTAAATAGGTCTTATATTAAAGACCGGAGGAGTAATTATTAAAAAGTTCCACAATATACAATGACAAAACTCTCGTGCCAGAAATAATCAATAACAGGTCAATACTATTCACTTATTATGAGATCATACAAAACTACAGCGCTGGTGTATCCTTTTTTGTATAAAATTTGAAATTAATTATATTGTCGATAATTATGAGTTTCACGTTTTTCTTAATAAATTTTATATTATGTGTAGAAAAGCATGTGTGTGTATTTGTTAATGTAATACTCCTCCGGTCCTTAATATAGGACCCAATTCTTGAGTTGGTTTTGGTCCTAAATATAAGAGCCTTTTCTCATATTTATCAATTTTCTCTAAATTACCCCTATGAATACTCCCTCAACCATAATCAAGTAAAAGAGGAAGAGGGGGTATTAAGAAAGATGATTATGGTGTTTTAGGAAAAATGTGTCACTTTTTTTATAATTAACTAACTTACCTAACTTCCTTAATCTAATCAAATTAGTTAAATGGGTCTTATATTAAGGACCGGAGGAGTATATTATTATTTATCAATCTTTATAATTATGGCACATAATTCTTTAGCGCAATCTCGTGCTCCATCTTTCTCATTTTCTCATGTTTCATGATGAAGACCCAATCCCCAGCAAAGCCCCAACTGAAGCAACTATATTTCTTTGGCCATAAACCTTTTCAAAACAATTTTTCTCTATATACGCCAAACCTGCTCCATCTAAAAAATAGGTAGGTTTTAAAAGCATATTTGCTGTGTGAAAAAAAAAATGAAATGCTGAGATGATTTTTGTTTGATATATATATATATATATATATATAGATATATATAAATTAATAGAGGATGAGGAGGAAACAAAGATTTTCCTTTGGAGCCCCAGGGGAAGGCAAATTGTTGAGTTGGATGGGAAATCAAACTGTCTTTATACTTCATACCTAGTAAGGTAATCTCTCATCAGTGACCAAATAATTCTTTCACACAAACAGCTAGGGTCTTAGAGTTGGCAAATTACAACTCTGCGCGTATATAGGAACTGAGTTTGGTGAGGACCATTTCAACGAAGGAGAGCACAAAAGTCAGTACAATCAGAGCTCTGCCCAACGCAAGTTGCCATGTGTGAACTCCACCCTCATCTATCATTCTATGAGTTACAGTTTTTAATAGAAGAGCTCGATAATATTCAATTATAATAAATATGTATTATCTTTTTTAAAATATATTTGTTAATTACATGCGTTGGAATTCTTTAATGGAAATTACTTGGGAGCAGAATAGATAAATATAAGAGACAAAGTGAACTGAGATATTATATTTAAAAGCAAATTAAATACATAATTAGCTCTTATATTAAGGATCAAAGGCAGCATTTGGTTTCTACTGATCAAAGTGCTAATTATTATTTACCCCAATATTCCATTCTATCGCATTCAGTCCAGCTTGCATGACACCAAATTCTTCAAATCCTAAAAATGGATTCAATTCAAATAATAATTCATAATTTGTTTTTAATTCTCCGAATTAACGCGCTCAAAGCAATTGGACCGAACACACTCTCTCTCTATAGGTCCTTTTCAATTTTCATTTTGAAAAAATAAAGCTTAATTAGTAAATTAATTACTAGTAAACAAGAGTTCACACCCCTGTCATAGCAATGTAGCTTGCTCAATCATGCGCCCTGTTGGCTTGAAACATCCAACATTAGCATTATTAGATCTAACTCTCCCAGAAATATTTCTTGCATTCATACATACATAAATACATATACATATATATATTCGTATTTAAAATTTTGTCTTTATTTTAAGCAATCAATGCCCCTTCTACAATAACTAACGCAGGTTGATCTAATTAAATATTTCTTTCCACAACAAATCTCCATTCTATATCTATTTCTATTCACCAAATATCCTCCTTTATGTTTATGGCCACATAACACCTAAATCAAAATTCTAGTTATAAATATACTTCTTCTGATTATTATTTCCGAAGTTATATTAAAGTCATATACTCTCCCCCTCGTAGTGCAAGATGTGGCTGTAAGAACAATTGACAGTGAAAATATATATGATTTTTTTTTTCATTTCCTTTTAAGAATTGTGTCACTTTAATGCTTTAGGAAATATGGTTAATATTGTCTCTGTGGTAGACTATCTTACAGCTAAATTAATTAACTCTTCAACTTCAAATAAATTTGAAATGTGAGAGTATTTTGGAACAAAAGTATTCAGCTTCAAATAAACTGAGAGGAGAAAGAAACAATAACGTCTACTTACATTACGAAACATAGGAATTATAATTTGCTCATGTAATGTCTGCTATAAGTCGTATATTCTGCCATAATATACGGAGCAGAAAGCTTCAGATGATGGATACATACCAAAACAATAACTTCATATATATATATATTTATATTTATACTTACATCTTTGATAGTAATTAAAGTCCAAAAATGTTTCCGAAAGATACACAAATAACGATCACATGTCTTCAACTGCATAGCCATAAGAAAGGAACATACAAAATTTAACAATTCTTATCTGTGCCATTATGGAACTAACAGCACTCTTATAATTATGACCCAATCCTATGTGAAAGGTGGGAAGAAGAGGTATAGGTATGAAAAAAACCAATAACCTCTTCAAGAATTCAAACTGGAATCCCCACCAACACACACATAACATCTAAGAAGCGCCAATATGACTCAACAACGTAACGAATTATACTTGTATATGTATATAGATAACGCAAAGTTTCAGGTACTTACTATAAATAATATATATGACTTCGTCCATGAAGCATCAGGCTGTTAAAAAAATTCTCTGGTGTTCAAAGTTGAGGCCTCATGCGGTTGATGACCTAACCGAAGCTCAAGATCTAGTTCACTGTTCTCCTCGTTATTCCCAGCAAAAAAGGGATTATTAGGAAGTGTTTCTGCAGAAGTAGAAGCATCAATACTATTAATTACCTGTGAATTTGTGATTATTGCTAGTGTCGTAATTTTATATCCTCACCAGAATCCCACTGAAACAAAACCTTCTCTTCTGAATTAGAAGGCTTGTAAGGAGGAGGAGGAGGAGGCTGATCATCATCAGAAGTACAAGTACTAGGGTTCTTGATTGAGATGTCCAGAGAAAGCAAGTTTTCTTCAGATGATTGTTTGAGCTTTGCTCTATCTCTTCTGTGGATGTTCATGTGACCTCCTAGGGCTTGAGCATTTGAGAATCCTCTCTTGCAGAAGGCACAAGTATAAGATCTGGCTCCAGATTCTTCCGGGCTCCATCTTACCTGCTCAGATAACTTCTTTGTACTTTGACGGTTAAATTCCATCTTTTTTCTTTCCTAACAATAGCAGAAGTAGCTAGCAAGAGGAACTGAGGCAAAATGAGAAAACAATTGATTTTTTTTCCCCAAAAGACAAAACTCGGGTCAATCAGGTTTATCTGTTTTGATGATGAGGATGATATATATAAATGAGAGATTAGAAACAATGGTAAAGGCCTACGTACGGCCGCTTGTACGAGTCTTGAAGTGTAGAAACCTTGTATTAATTAGTAAGAATATTTAAAAAAAATTAATTTCAAATAATTTCATTCGAACTTATCCATTCCATTTAAGATTGACCTAAATCATTCTCTTAATTGATTAGATTAATTGGGGATAAAAACTTCGAAAGCCATATTGGATCAATTTGGTAGGAAAGTAACTTAATAAAGTAATAGTTTTGCATTTGGTTTGTGCTCATTCAGTGATGCTACAAGACATCTTGCTTTAGACTGCCTAGAAAAGTACAATAAGAGTAAATAAGAATTTTTATGTTGTGATGCTTTAGGCTCGGTGAAAAGCTAAATAATATTTTCCATTAGGGGTTAAAAGTTAACTTGAAGAGTTAAAAACTCATGAATTAATTATTGATCCACCACCCCACCTCCTAATGATACCTTTTATACTTTCAAGAACGTATTCTATATATTGCATTGTTAATACTCATGTCCTTGAGAACTTGTAGTTGTCAATTGAAATATTAATTTACTTTTTATTTGTTACTTGACTGCAATATCAAATGTCACAAATATAAGAGTATTTTAATCAAAATGATTATATCTTTTGGAACTATTCTGGTAGAAAGAATGGAAAAAGGATAAATGTTTTTTTCCCTTAAAAAAGAACTAATCTTTTTTTCTCAGCCTTTTAGTCGCAGAAACTCGCTAGCTAGTTGGCTGTAGCTGGATAATTAATTACTGTATGTATATTCCCTCTTATCCTTGATATAAAATATTTTTAACTCCTTTACCCAAATTAAGAAATTAGTTAAAAGCAAATTTTATCATTAAAAATATAAAATATCACAACTACTTTCTAAAATTAATATCCCCAAATTAAAATAAAAATCTATCTTAATTTCGTTCAATCTTTTCTTATCTCTCTTTACAATATAATTAATAAAAACATTTATAAAAAAATGAATTGAATATTATTAACCTTTTGCAATTTGTGTTTTATATTAAGGTCCTAAAGGAGCATAACCTTAAAGGCTTTCACTCACAACGTTATTTTTGGATATAATGAAAAGAATTATTTTTAGTTAGAATCTTACAATACTCGAATTAATATTTAACAATATGGAGTATTATATGATTATTAAAACAAAAAGGCGGTGAGCTGATACTTTTGGCAGCAAGAAAATTAAACGACAAAAAAATTAATGGACGTGATCAGCGAATTTTGAAAAAAAAAATATTGACGTTGGAAATTTTTGGACTCCTGCCACACTGAAGAGATCACTGCCATTAATTTTTATCTATAAAATTACAAAACTTACTATTGTACCTATGCGAAGCTTCTTTTTTAATTATTAATGGAATTGCTTTTACAGGAAAATCATGCCAAATGGATACACTTTGGGTTAATCAATCTGTTTAATTAAAATTTTTTAGTCATGTAATAATCAATATAAAAGAAATTGTAATAATAAAAGCCGCGCAATTTATAAACTTTGAACAACCTATCTCATTTCTAAAATTCTATGTGATATATAGATTTTTTTTTGGGGGCCAATACCAAATTGAAAAAAAAAACACTTAATGTGGAGCTCAAGTGATGGGATAAACTTATTCTCGCACTCACGCATGCACCATTTTCACTGATGTGGGATTAAATGCCATTTTGTTTAAGATTTTTTAAAAATTAATTTTAATTAAGCCAAATATGAGCAGGTTATTGAGAAAACCTTAAGCACAAGGGATGTGCTGGGAAGTTTCTTTTCAGCGTATTTTAATAAATCCATCTAAAATCTAAACAACTTATCAAAATAAGTTTCTTTTTTTTGATAAAATGTTTAGCTTAAGTTTCTTCCAACGACTGTCCTGTATTTAACAAAAGTCAGTTTTTTTTTTTAATCTTAAACAAAGTAGCCCTAAACACAACCTTATGGTAGGCCTAATGGCCATGCCTCCACAAAATTTTATGCTATCTATGAGAAAACATTTGGCCCAGCACCACCCAAGAAACTTTGGGCCCATTTTATATCTTGTTTATAGTGTGAATTTCTATAGTATTAAATTTATATTAAATATATATTGATAATTTGATATATTGATTATTACATATGATATATTCGAAGAACTAATAAATATATGTTATATAGTTGTATTCTCTTATAACACTAACTGATTTTTTTTTTTTAAACAGATAACCGAGCAACATTAACCGCACATATTGTTTTTTCAATAATGAAGTCTTTGAGTTATTTTGTCCGTTAATATAGATTAAGATTTTGCCCGTATAATTTTGAAGGTATAATTTCTACCCTAAATCAACAATCAAATGTAAAATTTGAGCCGAAAAATCAGTAGGCTAAATTTTTTCCGAGTGTTTATTTATTTAAACACAAGATATTTGGAAAATGTTGAAGTCGAAATTTTTAAACTATATATGTTAAGTTGAAATTTATAAAGGCAAAAATGATATCGCATTTGGTGAATGGTAATATAGGAGGAAGATAAATAACGTAACGATAAAGTGGATTTATATGAGAAATAATATTTTAAAACGGAGCTTCATGATATCTTCTTCTATTATAGGTGTTTACTTACATTTCTTTGTCCCCCAATTATATTATGTGTATATATTACATAATAATGTTTTTATTTATTAATCAATAAGTATTCTTCATTAAATGACTATATTAATAATATCTATATTCGTAAAACTTGATCATATATATAGAAAATTTCGTTTTGCAAAATAATTCCAAAGTATATGTACGGGAAAATGTGTCCGCAGGGACATCGTTGCAAAAGATGATATCTCATGGTTGGGACTGGGGAGACCTAAGAAAATATTTTTGCACACAAAACATTTTCTCTTAACAAATGAAGAGAACATGTGTTAAGAAGTTAATACGACTGATTTATCTCACTAGATAAATTAATGAGATGAATGTCAAGTTTAAGTTGATCCTTTGGGAAAAACAATCTATATAATTAATATGAAAAATTGAAGATAGCGTACGTTCAAATAAACGATATAATAGACTATGTATATGGATCGAGACGCGCACACACGTAAAATTTTACCCCTAACCTAACCTTTTCTTATAGGAAATAAAAGAGACACACCCACCACATTGAAGTTAGAGCCCAAAACTTCTTTTGGTACCCAAAAAAAAGAAAGAAAAGAACGCATAACCTCTCATTTAAGGGAGGTTACAGGCTCTTGATATGTATCGATATATATATTTCAATCCTTAATATAAGAATTTAGTTGAGAATTTGATTTGGTTTTAAATATAAGATATCAATATATTTTGTCTACTATATTTGTAATCTAATCTTCAAAGTATTCTTATTAATTATACAGACTAAAAGTTTCTATCTAATGGTAGTCCTAATTAAAAAGGGGGCACTTTTAGAAAATTAATTCACATTTATGATAAATTACTAACTTAACTAATTTTTTTTATCTGTTCAAAATAATTAAGTAGTTTTTATATTAAAGACAGGAGCTAATACCTAGCCGTTGAGCATGAGATAATTTTCTTGTTGGAGGTTTTTGGCCGTAAGTTTCTTTTAAAGAAGCTGATATAGGATTTGCATATGCATCAAAACAGGAGCATGCATCCCTAGGAACTGTACTCAAACAATTATTTAACATATAACTGCTCATCATATCAAGAAAAAGAGAATCCGAGAGATCAACGTATCAGATTATTCTCCAGTTATTTGTGTCTGCACACACACACACACACACACACACACATATAAACACGCGCACAAACACACATATATATAGAGAGAGAGACTATTTGGTATATGTCAAAAGAGTTGAGTGATCTCGTGAATGAGGAACTTGTTCCCATGCAAATATGCTCTTAGTTGTCAAGGCTGTGTGTGTGTGTGTGTGTAGAGAGAGAGAGAGTATAATCACACACCCCAACATATGCTCTGCAATTTCCCTTTCAAAACGTTGTTAAGTATTCTGTAATAATCAATTCCATTTTTGAAATTACCAGAATGCTGCTCACTGTTCAGCAATACTTCCCATGCAGGCCCGTGAGAATCATAATATGATCCCATACCTTCCTCTTACTCACTCTCTTGTAGGGAAAATTATAGAAGTTCATCAATGCATAACCACAAAATTTGATCCTACGCAAGAACTAAGTAATTAAATAAATATGTAACATATCACTATTATAGAAAATTAAATTTATTAACTTTAACTCATAATAAATAATCTCGAAGTATAATTAAGTTTGAGTAATATATAAATTTATATTTTAAATAAAAAACTTTTTAGGATGTTTTGAACTTGAATACTTCATATTTCTGTTATAAAAGAGATCTGTGTCTATATAGATATAATTTAAAAGACATATCGTTCGGGTATAAATATAATTTATCCTATCGTACATAACTCCTTCCCAGTTCAAGTAGAGAAACGACAGTTTCTTCCATGTGCAGTTTCTGCCAACTTTTGAATCCTAATTTTTATTGGTTTCAATTTTGTTATTTATCTTTCTAAATGTCAGACATCAATGTTCTCATTAGACCCAACTCTATGAAAAATTGCTAATTCATGGAACTATCTGATGTGTATAGACAACAAATATAGCTGGTGCATATATAATTACTTAAAACCAATAAAATTAAGAGTATAACGAATTAAATTAAAGTTCATGTAAAGTAGATTAAAGACTAGAGTAGTAGGATAGTGAAGCTGGCCTTTTTTATTTTCAATAATTTTAGGGTTGTCATCGAGTGGCTTGCTGTACGAATCTCTAGAAGAACAAATTAATCAAAATTGTTTAATTAGGGCGTACGAATCTTGAGGGCATAATATTCTCTTATGATTATAATCTCTGGTATCATAGTTACTTTTTCAATAATTGATTGCAGGGCAGGTGTAGCAAATTTTGGAGGCATTTGGCAGAGAGGAGATAAGAGGAAGATTAAAAATAAAGTGGAGAGAGAGAAAGCAAGCATGTGGATTTATGTGGAAGGGATTTTACTAGCTAGCTAAGCAACAGATCTGGTGGGTGATATATAATAAAAACAAAAGAAAAGTGGATCAATGTTGGGACGTATCTGACTTTATATGGCTTCTGAAAAGCTCAATATCAGTATGTTTTATGGGTCAGTTTACCTGTCTCTGATAGAATGTCAGTGAGCTTCTGAATCAAAAAGAGCTCACAATATTCCAAGCAGTTTTTAAAAGACTCACTTTCTTTAACCCTTAAACCCCAAATCATTAACCCAATCTCATCAATAGTTAAAAAGTTAAACTAAACAAACATTAAAACCCATCTCAGCCATGCAGTATGCTCAAGACATGTGGTTTTAAAGTTCAGTCTTTAATAACTGTTGCCCATATAGATAAGATTTGCACAAGAAACGTTTGTGCTCAAGAAGATATTGGAAAGGCATATTTAATGATAAAGGTAAAAAATGTCGATGTAATGTATGCACCCTCTAAAACTTAGCTTTGAGCTTCAAACTAATTAAAAGCAATTCAAGAAAAGCCTCTTTAATGATGAAACTGAGATCATACTCGTATATCTAAGATTACTGAGGAAAACGGTAGGAGGAAAGGGAAGCAACTTAGATTTGAACATAACTCAAAATTCTTACTGTCAATACATGCACTAAATTTTATGGAAGAGGTTAGAATGTCTGTTTTGTTAATAGTAGTCAGAAGTTAAAACCTTTTTGGAGGCGTTGAGACATGCCATAATATATCATGAGGAACTCATTTTGACATAATCCTACTAAGGATTGAAGCTGGACTCATCAATTTCAGCAATCCATTCCTTATATTCGTTATAATAATCAAAACAATGCTTTTTTCTGTCTAGGAAGACGAAGTTTACAATCTTTGTCTATAATTGTGATATAATAAATCATCAGACGCTGCAACTTCAGTACCAGTTTCAGGAGATCCCATGGTCAAACATGAAGGAAGTCTTCGTTTGATGTATAAAATTAAGAAGAAGAAGAGAAAGAAGAAAAGAAACAAAATTGAATACATGATTGTAAGAGGTATATACTATACCTTGGGAGGACTGTGACCAAGCCTTAGCTCCAGATCTAGTTCTTCACTGGAACTAGGACTAATAAACTCGAACATCTGAGACTTGATATGATCATGCCGATTAACAACTGGAATTGATTTTGAGGAGAATGGAATTGATGATGAATCATCTGTTATTCTTCTCCTCTTGCAGCTCATAATATCAGCTTCTTCCTTATTACAATCAGTGCCTACTATCTCGGACATCTTCTCATCCCCAGATCCAATAAGATCGACCTTTCGAGAATATAATTTTCGTTCAGCAAAGTTTGACCATGAAATACAAGAATCATATGGTGGGGCGGAATTCTCTTGAATCAAAGATGGAGGGGCTAATTTAGCCTCGGGATGATGATCAGAATTAGGGTTAGCGTTGGAATAAGCCAAAGAAGTAGATGTGAGAGAATTTTGATATTCAAGACTGGTTTCATCTTGTTTTTGTGGACTTGGGGGTTGCTTTAGCCTAGCTCTATCTCTTCTGTGAACATTCATGTGGCCTCCTAGAGCTTGGGCTGACCTGAACTCTCTGCTGCAAAAGCTGCAAGAGTATGATCTTGGAGGCCAAATACACCCACCAAGACGCTCATCTTCTGCGAAAGCTTGTTCTTCCCATGAATCGCCATAGGTGAAGTTGTGACTCGGTGAAGCAAGAGCATTATAAGAGCTCAAAGATGAGTGCTTTCTCTTGGTCCAAACCCAACATTGACCTTGTTCCATGGCAGCTCAAACTTAGCTGCAGGTAAAACTAGATTGATGTGAGATGAGTTTGAGCAAAGGACTCTATAAGGCTGGGAATTTGGAAGCCTCCATATCAAGTATGTTTTGGAGGGAATTTCGCTGGGTGGGTTTGGGGAATCATTTTAATTTGTGAGGAGGGTGAAGGCAGTCGGTGTTTGGTACTGTACCTTGCATTTCCCCCCCCTCTCTTTTTCGGGTTGAAGAATATATGGAACTGATCATGTTAATTAAAAACCCATTTCAAATCTCTTACAATTACAAAAGTAATTTCATATAAGTTATTCAGAGAAAGATTAAAAGGCCAAAAAACAAAGATATGAATGAAAATTCGAGAGGTTAATTTTACTAGATCAGTTACATTTTTTTTTGAATTCTCCAACACACATTATTTGGAGTGAGATGTGCATGAATCCTAATACAAGTACATTCTTTTATTATGTTCTGCCCAAATATAAGAATCTAATAATCTAATAGACACTTTTAGAATTGGGGTCAGTGTAGGTACATGCGTACAGAAGAGACAGATGGCACACCAAATTAAAAGATTATTCATCAGGGAATCGCCTTAGAAAATATTGTCTATAATCGACGTGCACTTCAAATATAACTCCACTTGTTGACTCCTAGCTAGCTATCTCAGTGTTATATACAGTAGTAGGGGGGGAATTATTATCAAGTTATAAGAAAATTTCACCAGAATATAATAACAACTTTCATAAAACTTAAAGGCACGTACCTTTCTTCGTAAATCCTCTAAATGTAATAATAACTAATATATTATTATATTTTAAAAAATAATTAATATTTTTAAGGTCACAGTTTCTACAATACGCATAGCTAATCAAATTAATTAATTCCCTGCATTTCTTGCGGGTAGATAGTGTCATGATGGATTATAAAATTAACTACTAATGTGCGTCCTAAAAGTGTCTTAACCTACTAAGATGTAAGGTGGCCGCAGAGGACTCAAACTTAGTGAAGAAAGATGACTTAAATATGAATATATATTACAAAGAGGTGTCAATTATTTAGTTATAAATGTTCAGAGAACACTAATTGGCAGTTGGGGGTCCTCTTGCTATTTTCATTCAGAAAATTATATTATTATACGACCTAATAATAATAATAATATTGTTCGTTTCTGTACAGATAAGCAATTATGTGACTAAATCTCATATGTTCAATAATCCCATGACAATTGAGTATTTCTCAATAATTAAGCCTTACACGACAGCCAGTTTCTACGTTAATCACTAGTTAAATACCACAGCAAGCACATAAATTAATCTCTTTGAGACTTCGACATTTCATATTACCTAATACCTACCAGCATACATCATACTAATCGTTTTCTTCTTTTATTTTGAGTTTTTTTTTCAAAAATATTATAAAAAGAGAGGTGCCTTAGTGGATTAATATTATTATTTTCTAAAGCTGACAAATTTATAAAGGCGTGTGATTGACGAATTTGCACTGGGTTTAATTAATTGTTTGATTTTTATTATTGTTATGTATACTCAGATCCTCTGGTTTCTCCGAACAAGGACAAAAGTAAAACTTTTTTATAGCCACGTATAAATTAAAATAATTTCACATCATGTTAGAAGTCATCGTTTTATTATTTTTTCAGATAATAAAGTCTAATCTCTTCTGCGGTAATATTGAGAGTAAATAATAGATTTTTTTCAATCAGGTTGCTATACATACAAGAGTTGAAATTTGATCTCCAAAGTCCAAATCATCTGTTTAAGTGACAAAAATCTCTATCACTCACCAACTTGAGTTGGTATTTTTAAGCATTATTTAGATGAACTATTATAACGGTATACATGCATGAAAATCTAGTATGTGTGTGCATGTGTGTATTTAAAAGTTGTAAAGTACAACTAGTGAGAGATGAATGATGTAAAAGAAAATAATAAGAAGGAAGAAATTAACCCATAAAAAAAATGAAGGAAGAATTTAAAGAGAGCAAGTGAGTGATCGAATGAGATTTTTCTTTTTCACTTGATTTGACCATATATGTAGTTGCATTTAAACTTTGATTTTTATTTTTATTTTTAAAAATTATACTGAACAGATAATTGTTAGTTTGAATATAAATTCGTTATTTATTAAGTAATAATATTAAATTTAATAAAATATCCATATTTAGTTTTTGTTTATATACTGAAAAACCATTAATTATGAAGAATTTCATGCTTGGAAAGCGGTTCTCATCACGCAAGTTGATAATGTAATTGAATTATTTGCAACTTGACAAATACACAAACATTATGATCATTTGAAAGCAGAAACATTCCATCCCCAGAATTTGACAAAACAGAAAAGACAGATACCTGCTTCTTTTATATTATAATTTCTTGATACGATTAGTTTATAATGAAGATGCATGTTGTTCTCTCTATTTATTTATAAACTTAACAATAATTATTATCTTATTCCATCTCTCTATACGCTGCAAAAATTGTCTTCTTTCTCTCTACTTGCATATGTTCTTTATATCTCCTGCATTAAGGCGCTCGATCCGTTTTGTTTTAATGTAAAATATACAATACATCCAGAGAGAGAAAGTAGACAGCAAATAATAGAGAATTACAGAGAACAGAAAATAATTGATGAGAGATATATGAATAATAGAAAGATATTGACATGACACTAGATCACCCAAAAATGGTAAGCTGTGTTTTTAGGGGAAAAAATTAAGAAAACTAAAGTTCAAAAATCTTAAAAAACATATTAGTTTTTGAAATTAAAATTTTATCATACATTAAAATTAATTAATTATTGAAAGTATAATTATTTTTGCAAATTTATAGTTACCATAATTTTGTTAAAAGTTTGCAATAACTTCTTTTTTTTTTTTTGCCAATTGCAATAACTTCTTATATGTAAAAGGTTTGTGTAAAATCTAACAATAATGTCAATATTTATGGCCAGCAAATAATTTCACCCTTAATTAATTTTTCAAATCAGTGTTTAAATATAATTCTTCTTCACAAATGAAATGGTAAGATTCGGACTTATCTTAATGGTTATTAAATAATAATCATGTCAACATATGAGGCAGCATTAAATTAAAGATACAATTTAAATATGGTCTCAAATATTAAACATGTTGATATGTAAAGTAATATGAGATAAGTTATTGGCCAAAAAAATTCAAGAGACAATTCATTTTGAAATATATATATAATTAATGACGATGATTAATTTTATTTGCGTGTTGCTTGAGGATGCTCACATGCATATATATTATTGCGTTGTGGTGACATATATGCTCATCCCAGCACCGGTAAGGCGTTAATTAAGGTTCATTTTGGTGTATTGCTTTGTCGTATAATTTGACACCCACGAGCATGTGTGCGACTTCCAGGTTTGAAAATTTCTATTTTGTTGGCTTTAAATATTTGTAGGCTGCTAAGCAAAGGAGCAAAGCCAGTAGGTTGGTAGGTAGGATCCTTATCTTAGAAATTTGTTTAAACAAAAATTACCCTCAATTTTTGGTTCTTCTTTTCCACTCCTACTAATTCCCCTTCCTTATTTCCAAACTACATGGGATGCAAGTAAACGACTTCTCCCGCTTCACATGCTCTTGCTCTTTTATATAAATATAATGATCAATAATTTATAAGCAAATGTGGTCTCCCGACAAATTTTTTTTATCAATTCAAATATCAGCAAATTTGCTTGTATACAATTAGAGATATCTATGTCTCAGACAACACACACCTATGCAGTTTGTAATCTCTTTGAAAATTTCTATGGTGATCCATATCTCTTCCTATTAAAATTTTCTTGTTCATTTGGAAGCTACTGGTTTCTTTAATTTCTTGCCATCATGTGACATTCTTATAAGGCATCATCTAAATGTTTTCGGGTTGTGTCTCTTTAGTTGACATTAAAAGGAAATAACTGATCATTTTTTTCTCTGCCCATTCACTAAAGCGGTTCTGGTTTAAATGTTTTTAAATTAAAATTGATAATATTAATCCCTCTTGTTTAATTTCCTTTTATGGTTGAAGGACACTCTAACTAATTTGCATAAGTATAATCTTCGCTCTCAGATGAAGGGTCATAATGCCATTTGGAGGAGATAAAACACAGCTTTACATGAAAAATCTATATTGGATCCTCTTGTAGTTGCATAACAGATAAGAAATACTATCACATTTTCTGAGATTGCTTTTGTCGCACCAATTATATTGCTTTTTCTTGGTACCAATGCAATGCTCATACTCCGAATCCATATTTCTCCTTCATTAATTTTGGTGGGGTTATTCTACTGCATAGGGTCAGAAAAGGAAATAAGTCTACAATATGTCATTTATGAATATGTTTTCGGGGTCAATTTTTACAATATTTTAGATGGACCAGGAGATTTTACGGGGAGCACAGCTTTAACTACAACTCAGATCCTCCCTCTGTTGGATTATTAATCCTCGCTTCTTTTCTTCTAAGGTTCAATCGCTTCAAATGTTGACTTCAATCAAGCAATTTGCAAAAATTGTCAGATCCAGCTATGAATGAATGAAGGTATCTTGAAGGATATCATCTCCTTTTGCCAATTATTATTATTATTATTTTGTTTAGATATAGTAGTGATGCATTCTTCTCATTCAGATGTTCTCTAAATTTCCTTATCTTTACTCATTGCCAGTATTGTACTTTTAATATTACTCTTTCTTTTATTAATATTATTTGATCTTTTTTAAAAACAAATTAGAAATGAAAACAAGTAGGACTTGTTTAAATTGGCTTTAATAATATCAAAAACTACTCTGAAAGTTCAAAAATCAATTGAACCCAAAAATTATGTTTGGATTGGCATTCAAGTCAAATGATTTGTTTTCCCAAAAATCAAATTAGACCGAAAGCTATATTTTAGAGCTTTTGGGATTACAAAAGCCAAATGTGTATTCAAATTTTTTTTTATAATAAAAGTATATTCAAACATAAATCATATTATACTAATTAATTTTTTATCTGAATTTCATTTTGCAAAATGTAATTAGGATAAAAGTCACTTTTACAAAAATGTTAATTCAAACAGCCGCTTAAATCCTAAATGCAACTCTTACTTTGTAACTAAAATTTCTGTTTACAATTATCAGAATTAATATTTGCAACTACTTTTTCAAGAACCTAACTGGTATTATTATTTAATCTTTTAAGATTTAAATCTCGTTCTCCTTTGTATTTTTTGAAATGTAATAAATAGCATGACTAAGGACTTTGTGCTGCACGTAGAATGACTGAACTTCTTTTTTTTTTAAACGCTCGAAGTGATTAAAACATAATGAAAAGAAAGTGAATCTGTGTGTGTACACACACACACATAAAGGTCAAAAATCATCTAATTGTTTCCTTGTGAAAAGTCCACGGTCAACCCTCCTCTTCCTTGCCTTCTCCTCCATTATCACTTATCTTTCATATTCAAACGCCTATCCCTACTCAACTAATTAAATGCAAACCACGTCAATACGAAGCATGCGTAGCCATCTAATTTGATCTTATCATATATTTGTGTGTGTGTGTGTAATAAATTACTTGAACTTGTATTATCTATTTATTGATTAAATATACTACTTTTGATTCTAAATATAAGAGTTAGTTGACTTATTTGAGAAGATTAAAAAATAATTTAATTTAGTTATTTGTAATAAATAAATATTGTCTTTTCTAAAAAAATTTTTTAATCAATTGTATTAGCTAGAACTACCATTATTAGAAGGATTACCTTGAAAAAAATAAATAAATGAGAGATAAAGTTGATTGAGGTTTTATATTTAGAATCAAAATAAAAGTCAAACGAAGTCTTACATTAAAAATTGGAGATAGTAATTAGACAATGCTATTGGATTAATGTTTCGCATATTGCTTTTGTAGCGTAATGAAATTGAAATGTGTTGAGTGTGACTTGATTTTCAAACCGTTTGACGATTGATCTATCCACGAGGGCCAAAATTATTTGTTTAGATAGCGCTATCAATTTTATGAATTTAAAAACAAGATCAACAGTAATAATCTACAATTAAATAATATATAGCACATATTTATATATGTGTGTAATTAGAGATTTATAATAATAGGGAAGGAACCGCCCTCCTTTTGGCAGTATGCTAGTCGCGTGATTTGAGTTTAATTAGCGAAGAAATTTTTAAGTAAAATTATTATGTAGTCTCTTGTGAACAATTTATTAACTCACAAACATGTTATCACAAGTTACAGTACAGAAAATGACAACATGTGTATATTACTCACTTATTGTGAGATTTTTCAGTAGTTACTGGATTACTTATGTGAGATTGTATAGTGATTTTTTTCCCCAAATTTTTAAGAATCATTGTTTCACTCCTGTAGCTATAATTTACTCATCAAATATTCCAAATGCCACCTTCACTAGTCATTCACGTGTCACACACAATGAAATTGAAATGAAAATATTTTCTAAGAATTAATTTCAGGGTTGCTTTCATTAGCCAGTTTACGTGTCCTAATTTCAAAACCTTTGGGAATACGGAATTAATTTGAATCAATCATCAAATGCTGAATATTATTGGGACTGAGGATTAGCGCAACATTTAAGAAAATAAAAGGTGGCGAACAATGTTTGATTTCAATAGACTAAATTAAGTTTTTCTTAATGATTTTAATGAAAAATATCTACAGTTGGCATGGATAAATAGAATTTGTCATGGGCATGCAAATTGTTTTTAATTATAATTACTATTTATCAAAGTTTATTTACGAAAATTCGATTGGGCTTATGCACAAGGCCCAATAATATATGTTTAGCGTCCTTTGAGTTGGTGGGCTTTAGCAAGTTTTGAGAGAAAAATGGTTTACTTTTGGTAATAAAAAAAAAAGGCTTTAATTACACAATGACACAGCCCATGTTGACCCGAAATGGAATTGTTTGACCGTACCAAAAAGATGGAAGGATGATGGTTTTAAAAAATATTAAAATAATAATATTGAAGAATCAAATTTATAAATTAAATTAATTATTAAGCATATTTTAAAAGTCATTACTTATGTAAATACAAATTTAGTGACCAGATTATGAGTATATATCATTTACATATCCA
Organism: Neltuma alba; assembly: GCF_004799145.2. NCBI lineage: Eukaryota > Viridiplantae > Streptophyta > Magnoliopsida > Fabales > Fabaceae > Neltuma > Neltuma alba. Next base: position 27,361 of record NW_021637139.1, on the reverse strand, counting down.
ACCACTAGTTGGACTTAGGAATGACAGGCCTTTTTGGAGAAAAGCTCTTTTGGAAGTTGGGCCAGATTTACCAAAGTCCATGTTTGGGCCGGGGCCTACCCAGGTAACTGTACCCGTTGTTTTGATTTTCAGACGCGAGAGAGATTTCAGACCGGAAATTAACTGGAAAGAGACGAACGCAGGGGAAGCGTTTAATTTTGGACTTACTCCTAAACAGGAAAGAGCAGAACGTAGTGCTGAATAAACGAAGTGAAATGTCACTTTCTTCTTCTTTCCATGCGTGACCAAAATATCTAAATAAAAGGCAAAAATCATTTTTTGAAGTAACCATATTTTCTCTTAAATCTTTAACTTTGCAGCATCGTCAGAACTAGTTTCGGTACTCATCACTTTAATAAATACCTTAAACTTATCAAACCTGAGTTATTCATATTTCATTTAAATAATCAGAATTTGATTTCTTTTTTATTTTTATATATTTAAAATAATTATTTTAATGTGTATAAGATCTAAAATAGAGAAAATTTCTTCACAATCATTCTTTCAAAAGATAATTTTTCCTATTTAAAATTAATTAATTAAATATTTTAAATCTGAACTGTTTAAATCAAATATAAACAGTTTAAATCTAATAAGCTTATAGTACTCATGAAGATGATGAGTCCTGGACCACACAATACTTTTTACGTGCCATTTCATATCACGAGGACCTCACAGAAGCTGGCAGGTTCTCTTATTGTTGGCTTTCATCATCCGCTCCGGCCAAGGGATCCGCTGTTAGAGAAAATGAGCAGAGGCAAGAGGTGGTCACTGAGTGGGATGACTGCTCTGGTCACCGGAGCAACCAGAGGCATCGGGTAACTTGTTCATCCAAACCTCATCTCTGTTTATATATTGGTCTGTACTTTCTGCCTACTAATTTGCGTTTACTGATTTGGATATAGGCATGCCATTGTAGAAGAACTGGCACAATTTGGAGCAGCAGTGCATATATGTTCCCGTAACCAAGCAGACATCGATGCGTGTTTGAAAGAATGGAAAAGCAAAGGATTTAGTGTGACTGGATCAGTCTGCGATGTGTTCTCAAGTCACCAGCGTCAAAATTTAATGGAAACTGTTGCTTCCATTTTTCGTGGAAAGCTCAACATCCTTGTAAGCTTTTCTCAGGCTAATTGGTGGGAAAATGAAAGTAAAATTCTCAAAATGTCAATCTGTTTAGTTTTTGTTTTTCTTGCGTCCATTCGTTATCTTATGGACATGATGATATATATATATATATATATATATATCTTTCTTAAATCGGAAATGAAATTGACTTCAAAAGCTGTCTTCTGTTAGATAAACAACGCTGGGACAATCATATATAAGAAAGCCACACATCAAACTGCAGAAGATGTATCTACTGTTATGGGCACCAATTTTGAATCTGCTTACCATTTGAGCCAACTTGCACACCCACTCCTTAAAGCTTCAGGATATGGTACCATCATAAATATCTCCTCCGTTGTGAGTGTGAAAGCTCTGCCTCTTGTTTCCGCCTACGCTGCATCCCGAGGTATATCTTTGCAAGGAAACATGCCTTTTTTTTTTTTGTCTCTTAAAGATACATTCCATAAAATCTTTAGCATGTACAACTAGAAGGGCTATCTTGATAAAAAATAGATAAATATGAGAGATAAGTGAATTAAGGTTTTATAGTTAGAACTAAATTGAATGTCAAACTAATTCTTATATTAAAGACTGGAGGTAGTATGTAATTTCAAATTCCAAGCATTACATTTCCTCTATCTTTGCTCATTAATTGTGACAAACTATCATGAAGTTTTGAGCAAATTTACTCATTATCTCTGTAATTTTATTCAGGAGCTATGAATCAAGTCACAAAGAACTTGGCTTTAGAATGGGCAAAGGATAATATTCGTGTAAATGCAGTCGCACCAGGAACCATAATGACCTCGCTTTTGGAGTCTAGCTTGGTATAAAATTACCAACATATGTCTAATTAGTTCATATCTATGGTGATGCAGTCATTAGTATATATCTGCACTCAGTTTTGATCAGTATTTAGTATTGTCTTGCTAGTTTTCAGAAGTATTGTCATATTTTTCTTTCCTGTATATGAATTCATGTTAGTTTAAGTGAGAATTGATGCTCCATATGTTTGATCTTCTTGTAGAAAGAACCTGGTGGAGAAGTTGCAGTGAATCATACTGTATCTCAAACTCCGATGAATCGCATGGGAGAGCCGAAAGAGATATCAGCGCTAGTTGCTTTCCTTTGCCTTCCTGCTGCTTCATACATCACTGGTCAAATCATATATGCAGATGGAGGTTTCTCTGTTTAAAGCTAAGATCTTAGAGGCCTGCTAGTTATTTCTCTCGACTATGTATGTTTTCTGCTGCTTTTTTATTATTTGGGATGACAAGCCGATGTTTGTTTTCTTGTTTTAGCTTAAGTAGGGAATTATTATTTACCGTCTATATCCCAATCTAATCCTCCAAGAGACATAAAGAGAAGTATGGGAAAAGAGGATACACATGAAACCACGTTTTGGGACGTATGCATAGCTTTGAGAAAAGTGGAAGGAAGATGCTGAGATGTGAACTTCAGTGACAGAAACATTAACTGACCCTAAAAAGAAAACCTCCAATTACAGCTCAGGTGCATGCTGAGATTAGCGTCTTCATGAAATTGCCAAGGATAATTAGTATTTGCTCTGGGCATGCAGATTGTTTTTAATTTGGCAGCATGGTTCTAAAATGTTCAAGTCGTCATCATCATCATTATAATCAGAGCTGATGCAATTTTTAGTACATCAAATTTGTTCTCATTTTGATTTTAATCACTCAAGTTTTAAATCATATATTTGGGTTTCTCAAGCATTTTTCATTTAAAAACATTGGTTTCTATAATTTAATAAAAACTTGGATCATTTTGTTCATTAAAAAAACTAAAATTTATAGTTTGAAATTCAAGAGACTAAAACCAAAATTAGTGCAAATTTAAGGTACTAAAAATTATATTAACCATAATTACTATTTCTTGAACTTTATTTACCAAGATTGGTTTAAACTCTTGATTCAACAGAGATTAGTCTCAATCTTAAAATGATTTGAGGATGCTGAGTTATAGTAAAAAAAATTTGGATTGGGATTTTGCATGAGTCCCAATAATATAAACTTAGCTTCCTGTGAACCGGTGGGCTTTAGAAAGTTGGAAAAAAGCCAATGGGCTTTTAATTACACACTTATCGCAATGGAATTATTTGAACCAATAAGATTTAGGTTTAGTAAAAAACGATAACGTGATAAATTAAAGTTCAAATTCTTATCAAGTTACATGCCCACATTTAATGTCCCGACTTCCAACAAAAAGACACTGATAAATTCTTATTTTAATATATTATTTGATATTTTTTTGGGAATAATTATTAATTAAAGTGTGATAATTTTTATTGATTGTGGATATTTTGAATTAAATACTAAATGCATGAAATTATATATTTAAAAAGAAATCTTATCATATTTTTATCTCCACGTAAATAATTATTTTAGACTTTATGATAGTATCTCAATTTATTTTTTACAGGCCTCGAAAGAGGAAATAAATAAAAAGGAAAACTGGAAGGAAAAAGAAAAGAATTTAAAAGAAAAAAAGAAAGAAACAAGAGACGCAAGCCCACCATTATGGGCATCACAGGATTAGGAGTGGGGACGGACATACACAGCCGCACGCATAACAATTTTCATATCCTCTTGTCAGACACCTGTACGTAAAAACAGAAATGGAATTATTTGAGCGTACCAAAAAAGATGGAGAATGAAGGTTTTAAAAATATTAAAAGAATAGTATTGAAGGATCGAATTTTTAAGCTAAATTAATTATTAAGCAAAATTTAAAATTTATTATAATTACGAGTTTTCATCATTTACATAGTGTTTTGAAAATTGAGCTGGACCGAATGCTCCAACGATTAGTCCAACTTGGGGATGACATGTTTTCCGGACAAAAGTTGATTTAGAAGTCGGGCCAGATTAACCAGACCCACATTCGGCCCAGGCCCATTCCAGGATTCAATAACGAGACTGTCAGAGTGTTTTTAGGAGACATATTTCTAGCACAAAAGTAAGAATCCAGGAGGGGAAAAAAAAAAGAGAGCGAAGAAAATTTAACTGGCAGCAACGCAACAATAAGAAGAAGATAATGATATATGATGGAACCTTACTTCGATTGAGAAACGAAAAGGTAATTGTAGCTGCGTTTTGATTTTTTGAACCATGAGACAGATTGTCGGGCTGGAGATCGAGACAAGGGAAACGAACGTAGAGGAAGCATTAATTATCCACTTACTAACTAATATGAAATGCCATTGTACCAATAGCAATGAACAAAAGAAGCATTTATTCTGGTATCTATACTTTTTTTTTGAAATCTTAATTAAATCCTTGACTTTGCAGCACCGTCTCAATATAACCACACAAATATCGGGATTTGCATTGGATGCTCATTGGATCAGATCTTCCGATCTGAACGGTCTAGATTTAATTTATTTTTATTTTTATTTTTTAAAAATAATTATTTTAATAAATATATGATAAAAATAAAGATAATCTTTTAACTATTATTATTTTAAAAAAATAATTTTTTTTGTTTTAAAATAATTATTTAAAAATATTAAATTTAGACTATCTAGATTAGATTTGAACGGTCCAGATTGTTCATGAAGCGCTGTGATAAGCACTAAATGCAGATCCCAAGTATCGTGTCCGTGCAGTTGATATCACGAGGACCTCACAGAAGTTGGCAGGTTTTATTATTGTTGGCTCTCACCATCCACTCCAGGGGATCCATAGAGAAAATGAGTGAGACAAAACTGATTTGCAGAGACAAGAGATGGTCGCTGAGTGGGATGACTGCTCTGGTCACCGGAGCAACCCGAGGCATCGGGTAACTTGTCATTATTTCCATTTCATTCAAACTTGATCTCTGTTCATTTCATTCCCTACTTTCTGCTGCTGATTTAAGTTTATTGATTTGGATATAGGCATGCCATTGCAGAAGAACTGGCAGAATTTGGAGCAGCTGTGCATATATGTTCCCGTAACCAAGCAGACATCGATATGTGTTTGAAAGAATGGAGAAGTAAAGGATTTAGTGTTACTGGATCAGTCTGTGATGTGTTCTCAAGTCACCAGCGCCAAAATTTAATGGAAACTGTTGCCTCCATTTTTCCTGGAAAGCTTAACATCCTTGTAAGCTTCTCTCAGTCTCTTGATTGTTTAATTTGTGGGAAAGTTAAAGATTTCATTCTAAGGACTACAAATTCTCAAAATGTCAATCTGGTTAGTTTGTGTTTTTCAAGTGTCTATTTGTTATCCTTTGGACATGATGATATTTCTTTCCTAAATTGGCGATTAAATTGACTTCAAGAGTTTTCTTCTGTTAGATAAACAACGCTGGGACAATCATATATAAGAAAGCCACAGATCAAACTGCTGAAGATGTATCCACTCTTATGGGCACCAATTTTGAATCTGCTTACCATTTGAGCCAACTTGCACATCCACTCCTTAAAGCTTCAGGATATGGTAACATCATAAATATCTCCTCCATTGTGAGTGTGAAAGCTATGCCTCTTGTTTCAGCCTGTGCAGCATCCAGAGGTATATTTTTGCAAGGAACCATACTACTTAGATCTTGTTGGTTGTTACTCCATGGAATAAATTTGTACTTGTGTCATAATTTTGCCCTGTTTTCCATTGACGGGGAGCTAACTGATAATGAACCAGGAAGTTTCAGGAAGGAATAAGTGCATTTCTAAGATTCTAGGACATAGTAGTTGATATGTCTAATTCCGAATTCCAAGCATTACATTTCCTCTGCCTTTACTCATTATCTCTGTAATTTTATTCAGGAGCTATGAATCAAATCACCAAGAACTTGGCTTTTGAATGGGCAAAGGATAATATTCGTGTAAACGCAGTTGCACCAGGAACTATTATGACCTCGCTTTTGGAGTCTAGCTTGGTATAAAATTACAAGCAGATGTCTAATTAGTTCATATCTATGTTGAGGCAGATCACTAGTATATATCTGCACTCAGTTGTGATCAGTATTTAGTATTATCTTGCCAGTTTTCAAAAGTATTGTCATATTTTTCCTTCCTCCATATGAATTCATGTTAAGTGAGAATTGATGCTCAATATGTCTGATCTTCTTGCAGAAAGAACCTGGCGGAGAAACTGCTGTGAATTCTATTGTATCTCAAATTCCTATGAATCGCACGGGAGAGCCTAAAGAGATATCAGCGCTAGTTGCTTTCCTTTGCCTTCCTGCTGCTTCATACATCACTGGTCAAATTATATATGCAGATGGAGGTTTCTCTGTTTAAATAACGGTCCTTTTTTATAAATTTTCTCTAGACATCAGGGTAGAAACAAAAACTTCTTCATAATAAATACTCAATTGGCAAATACTACCTTCAGTCCTTAACATAGGACTACGTTTGACTTTTATTTTGGTCTTAAATATAAGACCTCAATCCACTATGTATCTCATATTTATGTATTTTTTTTCAAGATAGTCCTTATAATAATTGTAGTCCTAACCAATATAGTTTATTAGTAAAGATATTTTAGGAAAGACAACGTCTATTTATTACAAATAACTAACTTAACTTCTTTTCTTATTGTCCTCAAATTAGTTAACTGGATCTTATAATTAGGATCGGAGGTAGTATTATCTTTTAGTTAAGATATTGGAGGTCTCCACTTTTTTTTTTTTTTTTTTGGGTCAAAAAAGTCAATTTTATTAATAGTCAAAACAAGAATACAAACACCAATAGCCGAAACACTCAAAGAAAACTTAAGATACAACCTAACACACAAAAAAACTCACATAAAAACAAGCAAAAACACCGGCCTAAAAAAACAAAGAACAGACTCTTAACCAATACCTGATCTAATCTCCTCCACGGGCTCCAATAATTCCAAGTCCTTCCTCAGCAGCTCGATCAGAGAGGTTGGTGGTTTTGACAACCATCCTTGCGGTGCCAATCCTCCCATAGTTTGAGCTGCCAGCCAATCAGCAGCACAATTCCCATTCCTAGCTACTAAAGTAACCTCCACATCCTTATACTGTGAAGTTTTCAACAACCTGATACACTTCATCACCACATCCTCACAAAACCACTCACAGCCTTTTAACTCCTCCCTTTTCACTTTATAGAGTAATTCCTGGCAATCCATTTCAATCATCAGTCTCCCTCCCCACCATAGGTCTCTATTTTCCAGAGCTTCAAGTAGGAGGTCTACACTTTGTTTCTCCCGAATATGTGCGTTTTCTGGTGCATTTTTATCATGTGGAATGACAAGCTGATATCTGTTTTCTTCAGGAAAACCAACTCTATTTTAATGTTAAACTTGTTGCCCTTTTGAAGTCCTTTCCTCCATCTCATTAAATTTACCCTCAATCCTATCTAATGCTCTAAGAGACAGAGAACTACGGGAAAAGAGGATGAAACCACATTTTTAGACGTGCATAGCTTTGGGAAAAGTGGAAGGAAGATGCTGAGATGTCAACTTCAATTACAGAAACATTAACTAACCCCAAAAAGAAAACCTTCAAACGCCATGGGCTTGCACACGGGAGTGTTTGGACAATCTAAATTATGGTTCGAAAAATAGTTTCTGGAAAAAAAAAATTTTGAGAATAGATTTTAAAAAAATAGTTTCTAAAAAAATGATTTTGATAAAATGAAAGAATTTGGATAGTTATTATAAGAAGTATTTTTTCAAATGCAAATTATCAAAAGATATACAAGTTAATATGATAATTATATAAAAGATAGATTTTAATTTACATTTTCATTTGAAGTAATAAATTTACTAATAATTTTTTTGCCAACGTAATAAATGATATTAAAAAATAATTAATTAATTGTTAGTATGTATGTATATATTTATAAAAATATAAAATTATATATGTTTTTAGAAAATTGAATTTTTTGCCAACAGAAAAATATTATTCTAACATTATAAGCATGAAAAATTACTCAGCGTAAACTATTTCGAAAGTTGGAAATTACTCATGTCCACGTGTCAGGATACCTACTGACCCTAACACGCTTGGGGTCTGACCACGGAAACCCATCCTTCTGCACCCGTAATGATTTTCAACCACCAGTTTTTAGTCCTCATAAGCCAAATGTTTAAGGTGCTTGGATGATTTGGATTCAAATCATGGTTTGAGGCTCAAAAGTGCTTCTTGATGGTTTAATTCTTTTAACTTTTCAAGAACAATGGCAAGCTCATTCTGCTATGGAAACAAGCTGAATAAAACCAAGACCGATAAGTTTAATAAATAATACCATCTCCAGTTCTTTATACTGGTTAATTAATTTAAGTAGATTAAAAAATTAGTTAAGTTAATTATTTGTAATAAATAGGTATTGTCTTCCTTAAAATACCATCGCTGATCATGTGTATCAGCTAAAATTACCATTTCATGAAATCTTTAACATGCACAACTACTACAAAGATTACCTTAAAAAATAAATAAATATGAAAAACAAAATGAATTGAAATCTTATAGTTAAGAACAAAACTAGCTTCCAGAAGTGGTAATATTACTACATCTGGTATGTAATATAAGAGCTCATTTGACTTTTATTTTGGTCATAAATATAAGATTTTAATCCACTTTATCTTTTATATTTATTTTTAAAAAAAATATCCTTATAATAATGGTAATTCTAATTAGGGATGGAAACAGGCCAGGTTTGTCCTTAACAGGCCAGACCTATGGCCTGTAATAGACCTTTTTTTCTAGTTTGGGCCTGGCCTGTATAAAGGTCTAGCCTAGCTTGAGCCTGTTAAAAAGGCCTGTAATTTTAAAATTTTCAAAATGCATAAGCTAATAAAAAAAATGTAAAATATACATATTGCATAATAATTATTTATTATTATCTTTTATTTGAATTTTAATGTCATGAGTAATATTTTAAAACTTAATTACAGTTAATATTATTGAAAGCAAGTAATAATTATATATGAAAATTTAAAATAAGACTGGATATAAATATAAAATAAAAATTAAAAATAAGATAAAAAAAACAAACCAGGTCAAGTCTGACAGGCCTAACAGGCTTTCCAAGAGGTTCAAACGTGACCTATTAGGCTAAACAAACTATCAAAAAGGCCTGTGCCTTTTTCTATTTTGAAAAAGGCCAGGCCACAGGCCCCTGACAGGCCGCCTAGCTTATTTTTACCCCTAATTCTAATCAATGCATTTGATTAGCAATAATATTTTAAAAAAATAATACCTATTTATTATAAATAACTAGTTTAATAGTTTTTATATTAAAGATCATTAGTTTTTATATTAAAAATCATGGTAGTATTTCTATTTAACTACATCAACAATAAATACACAGTTACACACATAATATACACCAACATAGTACCAAAAAGATGGAATCATGGAAAGGTGATGGTCTTAAGAAGTTTAAGGAATATCAGAAGCTAGGGTTCATATACTTTCACGCAAGCCGCCCAACAGCATTCAATGGGTTCAAAAAGTTTGATAGATCCTGCTCAGTGTATGGTTCCTCTGAAAATTCATAGCCCTGTTAGTTCAGCTTTCACCTTTCCTCATTCTCTCTCGCACCTTCTCGCAACCCCCACTGGGTTTAAGTTCAGGTTTTTCTCCTGTCTCTTGTATAATATCTTTTGTATGAATCACCATATTTGAGAACAACAACTTCTCAAAGCTCTTTTTTGAAAGAGTTTTAATCTCAAGATTTCTACCAATATCATGTGGTGAAGAAATTGTCCCGAATTTATGAGTGATATTGACAATTTGGTATCGGTTGCTCAAAGCAGTGGTTTTCAATGGGAGAGAGGTCTCTCATTTCTCTTTCCTTCTATTTTCTTTTATTTCTCATTTCAATTATTAAAATTAAAATTTGACATTATTGATTCCTTATAAGGAAGCTTGGCGTTCTGAAGAGGCATCAAGTATTATAATTTATTTTTCATAAACCAAGATATATTTCTCATAACATCTCTCTCAACTTTTTTTTCCTTCTGAAAGTTTATTCTATCTGTCTCTAAAATTTAAATATCTTTTACACTTGCTTGATATGAAGATGCCGTGTAGAATCTGATCATAATGACAATAACGTGAGAAGATCCCTGCAGGCTGAAGACGGGGCTTCGAAATAACCAATGTGATCACCCGCAAGTATTTAAAATTTGAAAAGGACATATATCTTACCCGCATTTCATGTTACAAGGACCTTCAGGTCAATAAATGTTACGAGGACCCCGCAGAAGCTGGGAGGTTTTATTAGGTCTATTTGGATTAGCAATTGAAAAAATAACTTATTCTTAATTTAACTTAAAAAAAGTGAAGTTAAGTAAAAATTAAATTGAGTGATGTGAATTATATTTGAATTAAATTTTATAAAAGTTGGTTTGTAAAAATTAGATTGGATAAAAAGTTGTGTGGATTATGATTGAATAGAAATAAATTTAGTTTGTACAATTACCAATATGGGTTTGAGTTTTATTAGATAATGAAAAATAATAAAAAATAAATTTTACATAATACAATAAGTTAAAATTGGTAAAGTTAATTTGTATAATTACCCAAATCAGTATGAGTGTTATAAAAAAATAATAAATTGTTAAAAAAATGAATTTACATAATATAATAAATTAAATTATTTAAATATGAAGAAGTGAAATTTCATGACTGAAATATATTTTAAAACATTAGAGGCATAACAAATTGTTGTAAATATATGGGAAACATAATTTGAATGGATAAAATAAATTAAAATTAAAATTTATGGTATTGTAACAAAGTTAAACAAAATAATATTACATAATTAATTAATTGAGAAGGAGGTTTGAGCGTATGGGGAACAAATGAGGAGGAGTGAGAAAAAAAGTAAAAAACTAATCATTTGATTCCATAAGCACGATTCTGATTTGAAAAAGCTCCCTCCATTTAGCTTACCAAAACGCATGATTTAATCTAATTTTTGGTCCTGAAGTGAAATGGCCAAAAGCTCTTTCAAACAGCCTCTCATTGTCCAAGCGGGCTTATGCTCAGACTAAAAAGGTATTTGGATGAAACCAAACCATGGTTTGGAGAATAGTTTCTGAAGAATAGATTTTGGGGAAAATAAATTTTATGAAGAATAGATTTTGTGAAAAAGTGATTCTGAGAAATGAGAGTGTTTGGATAGTTGTTATCAGAAGCACTTTTTATATATACAAATTACTAAAAAAGACATAAGTTAATATGATAATTACATAAAAGATAGATTTTATGATATATTTTAATTTGAAAGAATAAAATTATTAATAATATATTTTTTTACCAACATAATTAATAATACATAAGATAATATAATTAATGAATAATTAATGTGTATATATATTTATAATATATAAGATTAATATGTTTATAAAAAATTAATTGAGAGATGTTAAAGTCATATTATTATTGAGATCTACTTTGACAGGCACAATCATATTCTCCAATTTGAGCCAGAAGCAGAATGGATTCACTTCTTCTGAAACCATGGTTTTGGGTTCCAAAACTATGATTTTGGCCCAAACCATTGTTTCAAATTATGACATCAAAATTAATACTGTTTGGATGACATTCCACCCAAATTATGGTTTTGCCTCCCAAACCATGGTTTTGAGAGTCACCCAAACAGGCTCTAAGTGACTTTTGGCCCAACAAACACTAATACAGACAGATTATTGTTCGGTCTTGTCAACGAGTGCAACAAATTAAAGTTGATTTGCAGAGACCAACAAGAGTTGGTCCAATTGATAAGGAATCAGCTCATAACTCACAAAGTCATGAGTTCAAATGCCGGTGATCTGTAAATACCTCTATAAGCACTTTTTGAGCCGGAAGGCATATCCTGATCCTGGTGAGTTTCTGAGACCTCACTCACCTAAATTTTTTTTGTCCCAAAAAAAAAGTTGATTTGCAGAGACAAGTGTAAAGTCTTACATGACGTCGTAATGCCCTGAGCTTTTGGAACTAGTCGGCCCCCAGTTTTTATGGCCTGTAACACTGTTTCTTTATACATAATAGGCCGTAGGTGACTCATAAACATACATCACATGGAAGCATTCAATTATAACCATATGCCTGTGCGTGTAAATACAAATACCACAAACGCTTCACAGACGCTTGTTGCCTCTTTTATATATATATATATATATATATATATATATGTGTATATATCACCCACTCCAAGGTTTCCATTGATTAGCAGAGAAATAAACAGAAATGGCTGAAGCGATACTGCTCAAAGACAAGAGATGGTCGCTGAGTGGGATGACTGCTCTTGTCACCGGAGCAACCAGAGGCATTGGGTTAGTTATCAGTTACTTCCATTTGGTTCAAAAGTTCTTTTCTATTTAATTTGGTCTGAGCATTTTCTATTACTGATTTATGTTCCTTGAGTTTGAAATAGGCATGCCATAGTAGAAGAATTGGCAGAATTTGGAGCAGTTGTGCATATATGTTCTCGGAACCAAGCAGACATCGACAGGTGTTTGACAGAGTGGAAAAGCAAAGGATTTAGTGTCACCGGATCAGTCTGTGATGTACTCTCTCGTCACCAACGTGAAAATTTAATGGAAACTGTTTCCTCCATTTTTCATGGAAAGCTCAACATCCTTGTAAGTTTCTCTCGTTTAGCGTCTGTCCGTCTCTGCTCTTTTCCTTCCATTCGCTTCTTCCTAATCTTGTTTTTGTTGTATTTGTCATTGTAATAACTCTAAGGAAGAGTGGAGGACTTGGTGATAATTTACTAAACCTGTAACTTCTGTATGCAAGCGATGATCTCATATTTCTCTGCTAAATTTCTGTTGGATCCGAGACGAAGCCACATGAAAATATATGTGTGAATTTGATCCTATGTCCAACTAAAGAGGCATTCTGTTAGGTTCTAGAATAAGAATTGGCCTGGGAGAAGGAAGAGAGGGAAAAGAACAGATGAGAAGGTAGAACAGAGATGTGTGATAGAAAGAGCCTAGAATCAGCATTTGAAATCCTAGGAGAGAAGAAGAGGGAAATTCCTTAATAATATATTTTCATTCATACCCTAATGTCATCATACAGTAGACTTAAATAGGCTGAAAATGTGATTGAAAATAAATGACTAATAACTTCCTGATAACCTCCTATATTCTAAAAAAAAGATTATCAGTAACTGACAATATCGGGAGCACCCAAACTGGTTCTACCAATAACTAGTATTTAAATAACCCCACTGTAATACTACATCTGTTTCTAATTATAAGAGCTAGCTGACTAATTTGAGGAGATTAAGAAAAAAGTTAAGTTAGTTATTTGTAATAAATATGTATTGTCTTTTCTAAAATATCCTTACTAATCAAATATATTGGTTAGAACTACCATTATTAGAAGGACTATCTTAGAAAAAAATACATAAATATAAGAGACAAAGTGAACTAGGTTTTTATATTTAGGACTAAAATAAAAATCAAACAAGATCTTCTATTAAGGACAGGAGGTAGTAGTCTGAAAGGATAACTGAAATATAAAACCACCCAAAACTGAAGATTAAAAATAACTAATTTGTACTACCCCTAACATTGGACTCTAACATTCAAAATTTCTTTTCTCGCCTAAATTTGACCCAGAGAAAATTTTAAGGTGAAGTTTCAGCCCAAGCTTAAACATTTTTTGAGTTTCAGCACTACTTCTATGCTTCTGTAATGGAGTTCTGTGAATGGATTTTTATAAAAACAGACTACAAGAGCTATGTTGATTCGTTAACATTTTCAAAGTTTCAATCGGTCGTTTACAAGATCATATTTCTTTCCTGAATGAACCATTTTCCATTGGACTTCGTTAAGATGTTTTCTGTTAGATAAACAATGCTGCCACAGTGATAGCCAAAGAAAGCACAGATTATACTGCTGAAGATGTATCAACTATAATGCAAACCAATTTCGAGTCAACTTACCATTCGAGCCAACTTGCTCATCCCCTTTTAAAAGCATCAGGATATGGTGCCATAGTAAATATTTCCTCTCTTGCGGGTTTGAAAGCTTTTCCTAATGTTTCAGTCTACGCAGCATCTAAAGGTAAATCTTCTTTTCTCCCATCAATCATCTGAGAGGTAATCCAATTCTATCAGATAATTGGATATTTTGACTGATACAAAATCTGCGCACACATATATAATTTGATTCAGGAGCCATAAATCAAGTCACCAAGAACTTGGCTTTGGAATGGGCAAAGGATAATATTCGTGTCAATGCAATAGCACCCGGAGCCGTGATGACCTTACTTTTAGAGGCTTGCATGGTATAAACATTAAACGCAAACCTGTATAAGCATCAGGCAAATCAGTTTCCTGCACTTGCATTCCTCATTTACTTTGGATTTCTTGCATACTGCTATATATATATACTACTACATTTATATGTACTTTGCCACGTATTTATATATCAGGTCATAGTATTAATTAGTGAGACTTGGAACTGCTTGTAATGTGCATTGTAATTTGTCTTTTTAGGAAAAATCAAGAGGAGAGAATGCAGCAGATGTGATAGCATCGGAAATTCCTGTTGGTCGAATTGGAGAACCTAAGGACATTTCAGCTATAGTTGCATTTCTTTGTCTGCCTGCTGCCTCATACATCACTGGACAAGTCATAAGTGCGGATGGAGGCCAAACAGTTTAAGAAGTTTAGTATTCTGGTCACATGTCAGCCAGAATAAAATTGTCTGTTTTTCAGTCTTCAACCCTTATCTCTCTGTTACTGATTTGGAGATTTTCGTTGACTAAGTTGTTTTAAGCCGACTCATGGATGAAGAATTTTCATTAATTTTCTTTTTTCTGCATTATTAATTTATTATCCGTTCATCCCTATCAAGCCAGAATGCTTTAAGGGACGTACATGGAATGAAACCACTTTGTCTCACACGGATGGGTCTTTGAGGAAAGTGTGAGGATTGTTCTGAGATGTGAACTCCAATCACAGGAACAATAATTGACCCGAAAAAGAAGAACCTTCAATTGCGGCGCAGGAATATGCTGAGAGTGGAGAACATGAGCAGCATCATTTCCCACTTGATAACAGAATTTAGTATGCAGTTGAAAATAATGGAATTTATGCACTTCTGTGATATTTATATTTCTTTTTGGTTATAATTGATTTCCCTCTTATTACTACTCAAATACTTAATGGAAGACTTAATTAACTAATTTGAATAGATTAAGGATGCTAGTTAAATTAGTTGATACTACTATGATCCTAAATGATTATTAATGATACTACTCGTATCGTTAATATAAGATTTAATTAATTAATTTGAATAGATTAAAGAGATTAGTTAAATTATTTGATATGATATGTTTTTTTAAAACACCCTAATTATCTTCCTTAATTCTCTCCTTTTTTCTCCTACTTGATTATTATGGAGGGAATATCAAGAGGGTTAATCTAGAAAAAAATAGTAAACATCTGAAATAAGTTTTACATGTAGTACTTACATTAACTCTCAAATCAAGTCATTTATTCACAAGAGAAGTATGATTTTAGAAACCACATATATCTTCTTCATGCATATGAGTACTAATTAAGAAAATTTACTAACCCAAAACTCAATTTGGTACAAAAATGATCATGAATTATATGTCAAGATTTATAGAAGGGAAAATTGGAGATAAATTTCTCATTAAAAATTTAATTGACAAATAGGATGTAAGTACTTTGTGTAACTTAATTTTTATTGTTTGCAATTTAACTTTCTTTATGTGCAATTTTTTTTTGGGTGCAATAATCTTCCTTTGTGCGATATGTAACTCAATTTTTTTTTTGTGTAAATAAAGTTCTCTTATGTGCAAGTTGTCTTCCTTATATACACCAATTCATTATATCCAAATAGTTTTTAACAAATTATTTTCTCTTTATATAATTTACCTTTTTTGTGCAATCAATCACCCTAAAAACTATTTACTAATTAAATTTGTAAAATTTGTTTGTTTTTTTAATTTTTTTCCCTGACAACGTTGGGCTTAGCAACAACACCACCGGCGGTCACCCGCATCTCCATCTGGGCCTCACCGCTGCCTCTTCCCTCTTCATCTCCCCCACGATTAGGGGTGGAAATAGGCCAGGTCAGGCCAGGCTTTGCTCTTAACAGGCCATGCCTGTTTTGAAGCCTATTGGCCTGAGCCTGGCCTGTGGCCTGTTACAGGCTTACTTTTCAGCCTGAGCCTGGCCTGTATAAAGGCCTGGCCTGGCCTGAAGCCTGTTAAAATGCCTGTATTTTTAAAAAATTCAAATTATAATAATTTATTTTTTAAAAAAAGCTAAGATAAAAAAAAAACGTATATAATAATTTAATTTTTAGTCTTATCTTTTATTTAAATTTTAGTATCATAAGTACTATTTTAAATCTTAATTATAATTTATAAGAATATTATTGAAAACTAATTGTAATTATATGTTAAAATTTGGAATAAGACTACGTTTAAGTACACACAAAAAATTAAAATTAAGACAAATAAATAAAGAGGAAAAAAATACTAATTTTATAATGAATAAAGAGGGTATCATACTTAAATTAACATAATACGTAAGTTAGTTAATTTATCATTCTTGGAACCAAATTTTTCTTTCCTATTTTCTTTATATTTTTAAGATTTAAAAATCACATTATTTATTGATATTATTATTTTAAATTATATTTTTATCTTCACTTGTCATCTAAACTTCAAAATTTAAGAAAAGATCAAGCTATTAACTATATATTAAAATTAAAAAATAAATTAAAAGAGCACATTAACAATAATAGTATTAATTAATTTTTTTATATATTATGATTATAAATTCCTGACAGGTCCAGGCCGGCCTAACAGGCTTAACAGGCTTTTTAAAAAGCCTAAACCTAGCCTATTTAACTAAACAGGCCTTCAAACAGGCCTGAGCCTGTCTTTTTTGAAAAACAGGCCAAACCAGGCTAGGCTAAATACAGGTCAAGCTATAGGCCCCTGACAGGCCGCCTGGCCTATTTCCACCCCTACCCACGATCATCAACCTCCTCCCTAGGCTCCAGCGAAGTCTGTCTTCTCTGTTCCAATTCCCTCGTTAGATTGCTGACTGCAGAAAAGGTACCATTAACTTCTCTTCCTGCCGCTGTAGAATCAGAGACGGAGAGAGCTAAAAACTTGATAGGCTTGCTTCCACCGGAAGTTCAAGATATTATAAATATAGAATCTTCAAAATCCTTGTAACGAGGCGACGCAGCTTCTTGTCTTCCAGGATTAGCAGTGGTGTTGTCAGAAGAAGGCGCTTTCAAGAGGCAGCAAGGCTCACCTGCAATGAAATCGCAATAAGAAATTAAGGTCCAACAAAGTCATTGTAGATTAGAAAAATGACACTTCTCGGCTTTGGTTTTTTTTACCCCCTACTGAATTGATCTTAGATGCATTTCTTTATATTTTTCGCGATCAAGTTTCTTTTTTGGCATTGCATTATTAAATAAGCCCGCTATCGGATCAAACGGGCCCTTATTTTTATTTTCTTTTAAGCGAGCACTTGAAATTTGGCCCTGCAGAGTCGAGTCGAGTCAATCCCTATTGCTAACTGAACGCAGGAATTTGGATGGATGGTCTATATTGTTTGAGAAATTGCATTTGATAGGCACACATATTCGACGATATGAATCCTAGGTCATTGCAAACGTTGGTTATGGGAACTGGAGTCATCTTGGGTGGGATTCTTACTCTCAACCTGGCTTCTACTGTTACTCTCAAGACCCTTCATCTTGTATCTGAGAAAAAACGGGTAAAAACTAGCTAAGATTCATGTCTTTCGGGAGTTTTTCTAACTGTTCCCCCTCCGGTTTTGATTTGCTTTTGTTCCCTTCACAAATGAGACGTTTGAGAATGTGGGTTTTGTGCAGAAAAAGGTTGCTTTGCCTTGCATGGCTTGTAGAGGGAAGGGGTTTTATATATGCAAGCTGTGCAAAGGAAATTCCACCATTGAATGGTCCCCTTTGTATGACCCTATTGCCATTAATCCTTGCCTTTGTCCTACTTGCGAGGGAAATAGGTTAGCTCTTTAATTTCCTGATTCCCTTTTCTTTTGCTTCTCCTTGATATGCAAATTTGCTTATTCCTATGTTGAATACTGGGGAAAGAATTTCCTCCATGTCTCACTATACTTGCTGAGTTCTGTAACGTAAGAAACAGATCATTTCATATCGAAAGTACTTCGACGCAATCCAATTATTTGGTGTCAAATTGATTAGAATTATAGAAAGTGATGATATAATCTTCTTCTCGTGGAAGAGTTAACGGTGGGATGCTGAGTTATAAAATTTGTCTAAATATTATCAGTGACCTCATGGCAAAGCTAACTCCTTGTGGACATTACTTAGACTCCTGTTCCCTGATAACTGATTTATGAATATAAACTGACTCTCCGAACGCTTAGAATTCAGTTAACTTGAAAGCTATGCTTTCTGTTGATTCTGTCGATGAATTTGAGATTAATGTGTTCTGCACCATCCTTTGTTATATAAACTGTTTTTGTTTTCCAATGGTTATACATGGTATTGCAGGGTGCAACGCTGTCTAAACTGTCTAGGAAAGGGCTACGATTGATCCGTTTAGACATGCTGCATTGTTTTATGTTCCAGTGGACGGTGATTTTCTAAGTGAGTGACTTGCCTTTAACTTGAAAGTTTATCCCTACTCAGTTACCTGTTGCCTATTCCTATGCCATGAAGACTCTATTTTGATATTTTCACTGTTTCTGTTTAAGGATTAAGGAAGCACCAAGCTCCGATGTTGGACAAACCTTCATTATGCACCAAATTCTTTACGTTAGATTAGTTTACCGAGGAAGATGTTCACACTATTGTCTGCAGTATCGTACTGTCATGATTGAACATATTTCTGTTTATGTATTGATTTCCTCAAGGTATGGCTTATTAACACGATCTCAATCTCCATCTCTCCTACTCTAATTTAACTTCCTCAATGAGGACCCGTTGTAATTTTTTCGGTGTTAAATTTTCTTACGCCGAGTGCTTCTTCATACACTGGAAATAGATAGTTGTTGTTTTTTTTTTTTATTCAAACGAGGGCTTACTTAAGGCCTAAAACAAACTAAGAGACTACCCTATAGAGGAACTCGGACCAAGAGCTTCTTTATCCACCAGCGATCGAAGGTTCTGTGGACGTGAGACCCAAAGGTTGGTGGAGGAGAACCCATGCCAGAGCATCTGCCAAAGAATTCTTTTGCCTAGATATATGCATCAAAGATAGTTGGTTCTTTTTTTTTTTGCCACAGAAAGGTAGTTGGTTCTAATTGTTACAAGCAACTGTCTTTTTTTTGTTCTGGCCTCGCTTAGCCCAACTAGCCAATTTTGGACAAGAAAACAAAAAAATTAATTGATGGAGTATTTCGCCCAAAATAAAAGTCTATGGGGTCTAAAACTAATTGTAGATGTTGAGGAGATAAATTCCAAAATGTTCTGAATGAGAGAAATCCTTTGTAGATATTGAGGAGATAAATTCCAGAATTTTCCGAATCAAAGAAATCCTTCGTATTATTATAGCCAGAAAAGCTGGGCCGTGGCGTTTCCAAAGATCCAAGGCATCATATCATATAACATCACCAAAGACTTTACAAGAGTTTGTTTCTTTCTATAATCGGCCTGCACTTGCATTTCGTGACTCATAATGTTTTCGGTTAGCCAAGCTTTCACTATCACTGTCTTACCATGGTCTGGTATAATTTTTTTTTTTTTCAAATTAAATCCTAGCCTGACGGCATACAATCGATATGAAAATTTATATGACAAAAAAGTGTTTTATATTCACACTGTGTTCTTCGAATATCATCAAACATATAGAAAGTGGTGAATGCTTTGTAAAAGGCATTAGTAATAAATTATAAATAATATGAAGCATATCTAGTATATAAATAAAATAATTAAATCAGGGAAGGATGCTAGAGTTTAAGAAAATTTGATGTTAGAACTAATGAGAAATAAGTTTGAACTTGAAGATTTCTTCCATCGATGTTGATTTACGAAGTATCTTACTCTTCTAGGATAACTTATGCGGTCCTAATACATTCTCCACTGTCGTCCAATCACTTGGAGATCCGAATCTACTGATCAGCATCAATAACACTATCACGGTGGTCCTGCTCTTGGAAGCCATTGTATTGTATTGTTTTGTCAAGATTCACCGTTGTCCACCCAAAAAAAGAAAAAAGCTTCACTGTTTCACTATAGTTTAGCGAATAGGGCAAGTGCAGTAAGGCTCGTTCCAACCACCACGTCAACTTTTTTGCAACTTGTCCACTTAATTTTAGTCACTTTCAAGCATTCATTTATAACCACATATATGCATCTTATGTTTGTTCATCTAAATATGAATACCACAAACACCTCACAGACACTTGTTGGTTTATCACCCCCTCCAAGGTTTGCATTGATTAGCAGAGAAATAAACATAAATGGCAGAAGCGGTACTCAAAGACAAGAGATGGTCGCTGAGTGGGATGACTGCTCTTGTCACCGGAGCAACCAGAGGCATCGGGTTAGTTATTAGTTACTTGCATTTGATTCAAAGTTCTTTTCTATTTGATTTGGTCTGTGCTTTTTCTGATACTGATTTATGTTTGTTGAGTTGGAAACAGACATGCCATAGTGGAAGAATTGGCAGAATTTGGAGCAGCTGTGCATATATGTTCACGTAACCAAGCAGACATCGATATGTGTTTGAAAGAATGGAAAAGCAAAGGATTTAGTGTTACTGGATCAGTCTGTGATGTGCAGTCTCGCGACCAACGTCAAAATTTAATGGAAACTGTTGGTGTCGTTTTTCATGGAAAGCTCAACATCCTCGTGAGTTATATATCTATGAAATCATGTTTTCTTCTATGCGTAGCAGAAAAAGATATATTTAGTTATTTTTATAAGTGGGGAATTGACTTTAGTCTCTACTAGTTATCCTTATCTTTGAGACATGATCATGTTTTAGTGGATTTCATCCA
Organism: Neltuma alba; assembly: GCF_004799145.2. Taxonomy (NCBI): domain Eukaryota; kingdom Viridiplantae; phylum Streptophyta; class Magnoliopsida; order Fabales; family Fabaceae; genus Neltuma; species Neltuma alba. The sequence continues at coordinate 6,270 of NW_021637139.1, read as the reverse complement.
GTGATTTCGTTTTAGATAAACAATGCCGGGACAAGTGATGTTAAGGAAAGCCTGGATAACAAAGCTGAAGATATATCAACTATGATGAGCACCAATTTTGAGGCTACTTACCATTTAAGCCAACTAGCACACCCTCTTCTAAAAGCATCAGGAGATGGTGCTATTGTAAATATCTCCTCCATTTCCAGTGCCAAAGTGCTGCCTCTTGTTTCAGCCTATGCAGCTTCCAAAGGTAAATATACCTTCTTTTTCTCTCATCAATCGTCTGCTTCACCTCTGACTGATAACCTAATTACCTGAATACTTTGATACGACACCTGCAAATTTAATTTGATACAGGAGCCATAAATCAAATCACCAAGTACATGGCAAAGGAATGGGCCAAAGATAATATTCGTGTCAACGCAATAGCAGCTGGAACTGTGATGACCGTACTTTTAGAGTTTTGCATGGTATAAGCATACCAGTTTCCTGCACTTATGGTCCTCTATTATTTCACGGAAGCTTGCATGTTGCGGTATCTACAATTATATTTTAGTATTCTCATGTTGGGACTTGAGAGAGCATACATGCTGAGGAGATTATTTTAGGCATTATGTTTCACTTGATTTCAAGAGTATGCATGTAAATGAGTTTGGAACCACATAAAACTTCCCTTTATAGACTACAAACACTTTGCATTTGTGTTTCCTATTATTTCATGAAAGCTTGTATATTATTCTAATATTGTCATGTTGGGACTTGAGAGAACATTACCTGTCAAAGAGATCCTAATTGGGTTTGAACTCTAAGGCATTAGATTCAAGGGTCTTCTTCTTTATAAATTTAAATCCTCTCTTCTGCATGTTAAATTATGTTATCCAATGAGACTTGGTACTGCTTATGATTCCCGTTTTAACTTGTTTTCTCAGGAAAAATCACCAATGGGAGAAAATGCAGCAAATGCTTTTGCGTCCCAAATTCCTGCTGGCCGAATAGGAGAGCCTAAAGAGATTTCAGGAATGGCTGCTTTTCTTTGCCTTCCTGCTGCCTCATATATCACTGGACAAGTTATATGTGTAGATGGAGGTTTCACTCTTTAAGTAGTTTAGCCTCATTTGTAGTTGCTTCAAGTCAGCCAGAAACTCCTACCACATATCATATGTAGGAGCTGGCCATGCTCAGTCAAGTTCACATTAGAAAGCTGCTGTTTTGTTATGTTGACAGCGTTTGAATTTATATTTCTTCAGTAATGACTTTAGTATCCAGACCTCTTCTTTGTTTAATGAAAATGTATAGCCCTAATATCCTTATTCACATGAACCTTTCTTAGCTTAAAGATTATAAACATACTACAACCTAACCAAATTGAGAAAGACTTGTCTTCAGTGTCAAATGGCAAATAATTTGTTCCAGTGACTTAAGTATCCTTTAAAGGTTCGATGTATTAAAGAAAAGTGTAGCAGTTTGAGTCATTCTTTCATCTCTCTAAAGGGGATTTATATTTTAACTTTTATCGCCTTCTAAATCAACGATGATAAAACAATGCACTGCTGGCTGTGAAACCTAACAATCCAAAATCTGCTATGAGGTGATTGGTTTCATTCCATAATATGTTCCTAATCATAATCAATGTTAGAAGAGTTTATTTGCATTGTCTGAGAAATATGTTGTTTGAATTTCACTGTCACTATCTTTGGAGAGACACATCATACGGTTAAGTAACTGTAAACAACCATGGAACACTCTACTATTTATAATCACATGTCAATCATTATTCAAGTATTCTATCATGGTAATAAAGAATTTAAAACCCAAACAACAATGATTTTCATGGTAAAAAGTTTGAAAAACAATTTCAAACTGTTGGCCACAATAGAAAATAACAAAACTCAATATTTACTGCTATGAATAAAAAATGACTTGTGATTGCGAAACTCCACAACACACTATCATGGTAAAAAAGATTTAAACATGATAGAAAAGATTCAACGTAATTCAAAGTATGTCAAAAGTAGGCTAGGGCATGTTCGAGACACAATACAATAACTCACCATAATCTCACTAAAACAAAGCATGCATGAAGCTCATCTCACTGGACCTGTCTAAACATACCCATTTAGTCCAAACATTTCCAACTCAACTATAATCCAATTCATAACTCATAAAGCCATTCAAACAGAAACTGCTGGTCTCTTTCTTTCTCCCCCGCTCCCCTCCTGTGCTCTAGTGCAAAGATCAACTTCAAAGACGAAAGGCAGTTACAGAGTGGGAAGCGGTGAGGCCTAAGTAAGTTGTCACTTATAATTTTGAGAGCAATCTATCACTTGGTTTGTACTTCCAGACTTTAACTGATCTTTGTTCACACCCCTCACCTATCGACTACTTTTAATGGCTTCTTTTGTTTGATTCTTGGGCTAATACACATTCTCAAATTCCAGCTCATTGGCATTCTGAATTAGTTCCAAAAGAAATAGATACAAGAGAGAAAGTACTTCGATTTTCTTAGGTCTCTGTGTGCTCTTAGGAATCTATTTGATTATATAAAGCTGACATCACGTCCAATATCATAAGAGTCCATTTTTATCTCTGGACTATGGTCCTATGATCTTTCACTATGTTGCTAACTTCCAAATCCAAGTGATTATGATTCACAAGCAAGCATTTAATCGTCACCACATGTTTCCATCAATAATATTACAACTACCAGATGCTATGATCTTTGTAAACAAGTGGACGTGTTGATTTCCTCTTTCAACATCACAACCAGCTCAAAGAAAGTGCAAGTTTTTTTTCTGCTATACACCACAACTCTTAGGATTCCATTGTTTGGCGACAAGAGAAATGAGCAAACCAAAGTTGCTCTGCAAAGACAAAGGGTGGTCACTGAGTGGTATGACTGCTCTTGTGACAGGAGGAACCCGAGGCATTGGGTTAGTTATTACTTAAAGTTAATTAATAGTTATTCTTTATTGATCTTTACTTTCTGCTTTGGATTAATTTTTTCTGTCGATTCAAAATTAGGTATGCCATAGTGGAAGAATTAGCAGAATTTGGAGCAGCTGTGCATATATGTTCACGTAACCAAGAAGACATTGATAAATGCCTAAAAGAGTGGGAAAGCAAAGGATATAGTGTAACAGGATCAGCTTGCGATGTACTATCTCACAACCAACGTGAGAATCTAATGGAAACAGTTGCCTCCATCTTTCATGAAAGCTCAATATCATGCTAGGGCTTCATTGATTAGCCTTCAGACATGATCATGATACTTCTTTACTAAACCGGTTGAGTTTCAAACTGTAAATTGTTTTTTCTCAGATTAGTAATGCTGGGACACTAATATATAAGGAAGCCAAAGATGGGACTGCTGAAGATATGTCAACAATAATGGGAACCAATTTTGAGTCAGCTTACCATTTGAGTCAACTTGCATACCCACTTCTAAAGGCATCAGGATGTGGTAGCATAGTAAACATATCCTCTACTTTAGGCGTGAAATCCTCCTCAAGTGTTTCAGTCTATGCAGCATCTAAAGGTATCTTTTCTTTTCCTCATTAATCATCAGCTTCACCTGAGAGTTATTTGACCTTTACCCATCTGCATAATTTTATTCAGGAGCTATGAATCAAGTCTCCAAGAACTTGGCATTTGAATGGGCTAAAGATAACATTCGTGTGAATGTTGTAGCACCAGGACCTGTGAAGACTGTGCTATTGGAATATTTTATGGTATACACACCAGAAAATATGTCCAAATTGTTTATGTATCTCATGAGTCATATCACTTGTCTATTTTCAAGTACAGTAGCAGATACAAGCTTTCAACTTGAATATCGTTATGGAAAACAAAGAAATCTTGAATAATTTTTTCCATTATCTACTACTATATTTGAATCACATTCCTCATGTTATCAAATGGTACTGGATGCTATGCTAAGTATTTATGTAATCTGCATTAATTCTAACTGTTCTTCTCACAGAATGTATCTAAAGGGAAAGATGTGAATAATAAAGCGTCAGACACTCCTGTCGAATATCGTGTAGAAGAGCCTAAGGAGATTTCAGCACTGGTTGCTTTTCTATGTTTACCAGCTGCTTCATACATAACAGAACAAATTGTATTTGCAGATGGAGGTTCCACATTGTAAAAAAAGGAAAAAAGCCGGTTTTGTCACTGCCGGGTTACCCTGTAAATTTCTACGATTGAAGCCAGCTATGAGAAACTCCAAATTAGTGACATGTTATTGGAATGTGTGTGTGGTTGTTGTTTGTACCTGTCACTCAACAGACGTTTGAATTCATCAGATTATGATCTTTCTTTCCTAACATTTCATCCATCCCAGCAGAAAGTTCCACACTAAGTTTAATCTTCAATTACTTCACCAAGTGGGAAACACCGAATTTTTCAGCTTGTCTTCTCTTGGATTTTCTGTCTGTTAAAGCTATGGATGAGAATAAGGCACTACAAAGATCAACAACAGGTTAAGTTATGGGTAGTGCTCCTCTGGTATGATGACCACACGTCTCATTCCCATTCCACAATCTACAACTACCTTTGAACAAGGCAACTGGCAACGTGTAGAATGAGTCTGACATCTTTGGATCTTAATTTTAAGGGGCGGTGAAATATTTCTTAGAAATAGAAATGAGAATATGAATGCGATGTGATGGAGTAAGATCAATGTATAGTCGCAGGAATCTTGACTATTTACATGGGAATAAGAACAGGATTTGTGGACTGAGTGTATTTGGTTGACTTATTTGCAAATTCCTTTAAAATTACACACGTTCCCAGCTTCCCAATAATTTATTGGAGCTTTGATGAGCAAGAACAACATAGTAATGATGTTTCGGAAAAGATAGCTGGTTAAACAGTTATCATAAGCTTTCTGTAATGAATGTATGTGTAAAATTCATTTTCATATGATAAATTTTTGTAACCACTATCAAGAGCTAACCATATCATTGCGTGGCTTGGTTGGATAAAATTTAATTTCTGTCCTGAAAGTTTTCTGGTAGAAAACTGTGTCTTGGAGATCATGTTAATCACATAAATCTTGGTTTAGCAGTCCCCTGGGCATTAATGATTCATTGCTAACTAAAATGGTGTGAAACTTGCATACAGGGATCCTCGTTGTGTGAAAATTACATATAAATTCCCTCCTATGTGAGAATTACATATCAATTCTTTGATTTACATGGTTTGCTTAGCAGGTCTTCATTGAGTTGTGCACCTTGTCTCATCTATCCTGTTTAGTTGAATGAAGTTTGTGTTCATGAGGGTTCGTTGGGAGGGACTGGTATAGAAAAGGCCTATGATAAAGGTATTATGTTGCTCTCTTATCCTTGGGTTGATTATTGTTAATTGATTTGTTTTGCTAGCATGTTGCCATTATTGTTATCTTCTTTTTTTAAAAAAAAAAATCAACAGACACTTCTATAAAACAAGTAGAATGATTACAACTTAAAAAGCCAGCTCACTACAATTACTTAATTTGAATAAAGCCCAACCAAACCAAAAAAGTTAGTCCCGCTATAATTGAAAGGAAAGGCAGCGAATAAACACAACTAACGAAATGTAACGAGGATCAGGAATTCGGTTAGCAGAAGGGGCTAGTCTCTTATAATATAATGAACTAAGCTTTGAATTCCCACTAGAATAGATATCCATATTTAGTGTCCGACAGTACCTCGAATATGATTGCTTTCAATAGGAGGATACCTATGCTCTAGCAAAAAAAAAAATATATAATGTGTTGGTGGGTGATCTATAAGTATTCTCTTCGTCTTAAAGTATACCTCGAGTCTAGTGAGCCTTCAGGACTCAACTCATAATTTTTTTCACAACTAAAAAAAATTGAAAAACAAACTGCAGGAAGAAAACGGAAATACATGCAACTAAAGATCTTCCAACTTCGATCCTATCCTGAACATCTTCCAACTTCGATCCTGTCCTGAACCACACAACACCAAACAAACTGATAAGAGGAATTTGTATAATCCTCGCTGGAAAGCAATTCCTCGGAAACCCGTGGTTGATTATTGTTAGTGGGTATCGCTGCTTTATATTGAATGGATTGGGTACAGTGTAGAGTTAGATTGATTTTGGGAGACTGATGACATGAGCTTTTAACTTTTTTTTTTTGGGCAAAGAAAGAGGCTTAATGCCCAAACAACAGCAACTAAAATATAATGCTCCAATACTTAATGAATATCCTAATTGCTGAGTTAATTTTAGTTTTAAATATAAGTATATTTTTCATATTTATTAATTTTTTAAAATTATTTT